>NW_027362277.1:0-23309 GCF_039654945.1 Dendrobates tinctorius
CTTCAAGGCAAAAAATAATTTACAATTATTTTTGAAACTCAAAAATTTAGATCGATCCCCAAAAAATACATCAGGTGTAGGGATCTTTGGTTCAACAGCATGCGAATGAGCAAGGTAGGCGGAAATTCCCCGCACTTCCGCAGCGAGCTGCTCCACACGATAAGACAATTGCTTTATCTCCATTGAGAGAAAAAAAAAATTCCCCCTACGGCCTCAGAGATATAGAGGAAAGAATATACACACACACTTTTTTTTTTTTTTTTTAGGCACAATTCTTTCCTGCTATTGAGTACCCTAGGATCTGCGGTAGGGCGGGTGATTCTGTTATGATTGTGTCACCGTAGGAGGCAAAAACAGAAATGCTAGCCAAGTCCAGAAAACCAGAGAGGTTGGCAGCTATCGGATTGCAGACCCATGAACTTATCAACACAACTAGCAGTAGCCGTGGGGGGTTCCTACGATGCCCTAGACCCCTCGATCACAGCCGGAGAATTAAATAGGCCTAAAGAAAGAAAGGGGAAATCTAAACTGCCCCAGAGCAGACCCCAAAGCAATAGGCAGCCCCCAACATATAATGACGGTGAAGCAAGATGAAAACACTAACACAGACAGAAAGATAGACTGAGCAAAGACGGGGCCCAAGCTAACTACATAGGAAAGGACAGGAAGGCTGCTGTCTGCAATCCGTGAAAAACCCTATGAAAATAAGAGCCAACAGACTGACAGTGAAAAAGGCCCTGAAGACGCTAGGCTTCAAAAAGCTATGTCAGTACTCAGGAATATTTTGAAGACAGAGCAACAGGCAAAAGGAGATTCAGCTCACCCCAGCAGGGAATGGCAGAATCCAGAAAAGCAAGGAAAACAAAAACAAAATACAAATGCAACTGGCAAAGCAAAAAACTTAGCTTTAGGGGAGCAGGAATCAGACTGGTGTCCTAGAAGTCCACAGAGAAATCACCCGCAGGGCAGAAGGGCGTCGGCAGCCTTATATCCAGTCCGTGACTCCACTCAGCCAGTCATCCTCATTAGACTCAGGTGCCTGATAATCAGGCTCATTACCTTCCTTTACCAGAATAGGGAGTTCACAAGACCTCAGTGACGAAGGGGAAAATGAACTCACAACAGAGGAGACAGGTTGTGGATGGCTTTGTATGTCATGGTTAGGGTTTTGTACTGGAGTCTCTGGGCAATGGGAAGCCAGTGAAGGGGTTGACAGAGGGGAGAAGCTGGGGAATAGCGGGGGGACAGGTGTATTAGTCGGGCAGCGGAGTTTAGAATAGATTGGAGGGGTGCGAGAGTGTTCGAGGGGAGGCCACTGTGCAGGAGGTTGCAGTAGTCAAGGCGAGATATAATGAGAGCATGGACTAGGGTTTTTGCAGATTCTTGGTTGAGGAATGAACGGATTTGTGAAATATTTTTGAGTTGAAGTCGGCAGGAAGTGGAAAGGGCTTGGATATGTGGTTTGAAGGAGAGATCAGCATCAAGGATTACCCCGAGGCAGCAAGCTTGTGGGACTGGGGAGAGTGGGCAGCCATTTACTGTAATGGATAGGTTCGTTGGGGGGGTCACGTGAGATGGGGGAAAAATGATGAATTCTGTTTTGTCCATGTTAAGTTTCAGAAATCCGGCAGAGAAGAAGGATCAAATAGTGGACAGACATTGAGGGATTCTGGTTAGCAGGGAGGTGATATCTGGTCCAGAGATGTAGATCTGTGTGTCATCAAAATAGAGATGATATTGAAAGCCATGAGATTCTATAAGCTGTCCCAGGCCAAAGGTGTAAAAGGAGAAGAGCAGGGGTCCTAGGACTGAACCTTGTGGGACTCCGACAGATAGGGGGCGAGGTGAGGAGGTGGTGTGTGAGTGGGAGACGCTGAATGTCCGGTCTGTTAGGTATGATGAGATCCAGGACAAGGCCAAGTCTGTGATGCCAAGGGATGAGAGGGTCTGTAATAGTAGGGAATGGTCCACTGTGTCAAAGGCAGCCGACAGGTCCACGAGGAGGAGGACAGAGTAGTGTCGCTTGCTCTTGGCAGTTAAGAGGTCATTGGTGACCTTAGTAAGGGCAGTTTCGGTGGAGTGGTGTGACCGGAAGCCAGATTGTAAGCGGTCGAAGAGGGAGCAAGAAGAGAGATGGGAGGACAGTTCAAGGTAGACGTGTTGTTCCAGTAGCTTGGAGGCATAGGGGAGAAGTGATATAGGGCGATAGCTAGATACAGAGGATGGGTCAAGAGAGGGCGTTTTGAGGATAGGTGTGATTGAGGCATGTTTAAAGCTTGAGGGGAAAACACCAGTTGTTAGTGATAGGTTGAAGAGATGGGTTAGGGTTGGGATGAAGACTGTGGTGAGGTTTGGGATGAAGTGGGAAGGGATCGGGTCAAGTGCACAAGTGGTGAGATGTGATCTTGAGAGTAGAGTGGAGAGTCGATCTTCTGTAATGGTGGAGAAGTTGGTTTTGGAGGTGGAGGGCTGGGAAGTCGGGAGGAGGGGCTCTGGGGGTTGTTGACCAAAACTGTCTCTGATGTTATCAATCTTCTGCTTGAAAAATGAGGCAAAGTCTTCAGCTGAGATGAGTGGGGAGGGAGGAGGTGCTGGGGGACGGAGGAGAGAATTGAAGGTGTTGAATAACTGTTTAGGGTTGTGAGACAGGGCGGATATGAGCGATGAGAAGTAGGTTTGTTTAGCTGTGGCGAGTGTGGTCTTGAAAGTAGTGAGAGACTGTTTGAATGCGATGAAGTGCTCGTTGGAGTGGGATCTTATCTTTTGTAATAATCAGCTTCCCTACCTGTCTGACAGCAATTCCATTCCAGTGTCAGTTGAATTTCAACCAGAGTACACCTCATTCTACTTAATGTGCCTCTGATTAGGTGATCACCTGAACCAAATCTTATTTAACGAGGGAAAGTTTAAAATTCTCTGCTGTGATGTTCGCAATCCTCTTGCAATAGCACAAGCTGGATATCAAAACAAGTGCTAGTAATATCCCAAAAGTAATAGGAATGAAAAATTAACTTTTAACCATGCCAAAAGAGTTGAAAAGAAAAGTCCTGAGTGAGGAAAAGAAGGGCTCAATTCTGGCTTTATTAGCAGAGGGATACAGTGAGTGTCATGTTGCCTCCATCCTTAAAATTTCTAAGACAGCAGTCCATTACAACAAGGTCAAGCAGCAAACATTTGGGACAACAAAGCTACAGTCCAGCAGAGGGCAAAAACAGCTCCCCACTGACCGGGATGACCATCATCTTATTCGAATGTCACTCAGCAAACGCAGGATGACATTAAGTGACCTACATAAGGAATGGCAAATGGCAGCTGGGCTAAAGTGTACGACAAGGACAGTTTGTAACAGGCTCCTAGAGGCAGGGCTCAAGTCATGTTAAGCTAGAAAAAAGCCTTTCATCAATGAGAAACAAAGGAGAGCCAGTCTGAAGTTTGAAAAAGACCATAAGGATTGGTCCATAGAGGACTGGAGTAAGGTAATCTTCTCTGATGAGTCTACTTTTCAGCTTTGCCCAACAGCTGGTCATCTAATGGTTAGACGGAGACCAGGAGAGGCGTACAAGCCACAGTGTCTTGCACCCACTGTGAAATTTGGTGGAGGATCAGTGATGATCTGGGGATGCTTCAGCAAGGCTGAAATTGGGCAGGTTTTTCCAGCAGTACTGGTTTTTCCAGCAGGACAATGCGCTATGCCACACAGCTAGGTCAATCAATGTGTGGATGAAGGACCACCACATCAAATCCCTGTCATGACCAACCTAATCTGCAGACCTGAACCCCATTGAAAACCTCTGGAATGTAATCAAGAGGAAGATGGATAGTCTCACAAACCATCAAACAAAAAAGAACTGCTTAAATGTTTGCACCAAGAGTGGCTTAAGGTCACCCAAAAGCAGTGTGAAACTGGTGGAAAGCATGCCAAGACGCATGAAAGCTTTGATTAAAAATCATGGTTATTCCACAAAATATTGATTTCTGCACTCTTCCTGAGTTAAAACATTAGTATTGTTGTTTCTAAATGATTATGAACTTGTTTTCTTAGCATTATTTGGAGGTCTGTAAGCACTGTATTTTTTTGTTATTTTGACCATTTCTCATTTTCTGAAAAAAATACAAAGTTTATTGCTTGGAAATTCGAAGACATGCCAGTAGTTTATAGAATGAAAGAGCAATCTACATTTTACTCAAAAATATACCTATAAAGAGAGAAATTAGACAAAATGAAAATTTATATATATATATAATGTGTGTGTGTGTGTGTGTGTGTGTGTGTGTGTGTGTGTGTGTGTATGTATATATATGTGTATGTATATATATATATATATATATATATATATGTATATATATACACACACACATACACACACGGTGTATGTGTGTGTGTGTGTATGTATACATATATAATGTCTAATGTAAGAGGGTCACTGGTAATGTACAGGAGAGGAGATACATTTTGTTTCACTGAGGTTATTAGCTTCAGTGATATGTACCTGGAGGTTTGCTCCAGCATGTTATGTGTTGAGAGGGGATAATCAGCCATGACATGGCCAGGCTTTTTTAAGGAGTAAAGCTGTTCACCATATCTCCACCCTAGGGTGCGATCCAGGAGGTAAAGGCGAAGTCTCTGGACTTTAATGTTTGTTCTGTGTGTGCTCTGATGAAGCGGACCTACAGAGCTGTGCACTTGCTAAAGAGAGCTGAACCCTGTTTTCTGAGCGGGCAGATCCCCACAGTTATGCAAACTGTAAAGGGTGCTGTTTGTTTATGCAAGTCTGAACACTGCTATTTTTCTATTGACCTGGTTTAATGATGCACGTTTTAATGAACCAGCTGAATATTTAAAAGAAAAAGCATTCCTGTGACAAACTCATTAAGCAGTTGAGTGAGCCGATCTACCACATATACAATGGATACAGAAAGTATTCAGATCCCTTTAAATTGTTTAGTTTTTGCTTCAATGCAGCCATTTGGTAAATTCAAAAAAGTTCATTTTTTCTCATTAATGTACACTCTGCACCCCATCTTGACTGAAAAAAAAGAAATTTAGACATTTTTGCAAATTTATTAAAAAAGAAAAACTGAAATATCACATGGTCATAAGTATTCAGACCCTTTTCTCAAACACTCATATTTAAGTCACATGCTGTCCATTTGCTTGTGATCCTCCTTGAGATGGTTCTACTCCTTCATTGGAGTCTAGCTGTGTTTAATTAAACTAATAGGACTTGATTTGTAAAGGCACACACCAGTCTATATAAGACCTCACAGCTCACAGTGCATGTGAGACCAAATGAGAATCATGAGGTCAAAGGAACTGGCCAAAGAGCTCAGAAACAGAATTGTGGCAAGGCACACATCTGGCCAAGGTTGCAAAAGAAATTCTGCAGTACTCAATGTTCCTAAGAGCACAGTGACCTCCATAATCCTTAAATGGAAAAAGTTTGGGACCACCAGAAGTCATCCAAGACCTGGCCATCCAGCCAAACTGAGTAATCGTGGGAGAAGAGCCTTGGTGAGAGAGGTAAAGAAGAACCACAAGATCACTGTGGCTGAGCTCCACAGATGCAGTAGGGAGATGGGAGAAAGTTCCACAAAGTCAACTATCACTGCAGCTCTCCACCAGTCGGGCCTTTGTAAGGAGGTGGTGGGGACCCTCGACTGCTCACTCTCTCCTTCCTTGTATGTGTCCTCCCATGCGGTGCCCCAACGGAGGGTTATGTATTAATCTATTGTTGATGTTCATGTGCTGAGTTTGTAATGTCTTAATGTTGTACCATTGTAATGTATGTGTAAGTCAGCTTAGGGGGATAGTAAGGAGTTAATTTAGGGGGCTGGCTCAGCAGCCTCCAAGGAGACAGGAAGTCCCTGTCTGAAATTCAGTGCCCAGGCAGACTGGCCTGTGGCAGGACGTGCTCCCCTGTTGGGAGCTTGCCATATCCCTGGAGGGGACGGAGCTACCAGGGGACTATCGGGTAGCGGGCACCAGGACTGAATGAGTGCCTCACAAGAGATTTGCAGCTCCTGGGATATATCTGGGAGTTGCTGCCAGTGCTGCTGCAGCCGTTTGCTGAAGGAGCAACACCTGTGACTAGGGAAAGCTCAGAGATTGTGTCTGTTACTCTACATCACCTTTATTAAGGCTATGTGCCCACGTAGCGATTCTCATGCAGAATAAACCGGAGCAGAATCGCACACCCTGCTCCCAGGAAACCGCATGCGTTTTTTGACGCGCTTTTGTAAGCGTCTGTCAAGCGTTTTTGCATGCGTTTTCCTAAGCGTTTTTGCCAATATAATTGATGGTATGCGGAATCGCATGCGATTCCGCAAAATTAATGAACATGCGTTTTTAATCGCTAAGCGTTTCAGCTGCGGTTAAAAACGCACCATTGGCACAACATATGCATTTTTCATTAAAAATCAATTGGATGCTTTTCTTAAGCGCTTCTGCAGCAGAAATGCTTGTCTAAAAGCGCTGCAGAAAGGCTTAAAAAACGCTACGTGGGCACACACCCTAAAAAGCAGTTGCCACTGTTGGGCCCTAAAGATTGTGACATGTGGTGCATCCGTTCCAGCATGGTGAGAAGCCGTCTGTCTGAGGTAACCCTCTGTAACCTGGGGCTGGGACAAGAACTCTCTATTCATGTGCAGGGGGCCGGGATGTAGACTGATTGTGCCTTGGTGGACTCATCCACAACTACCTCCCTGTGCCACCTTGTTACATTTGGCGTAATTGGCAGGATGGACCCCAGCAGCCCTGCAACCCTGAGACTGATTGTAAAAGGTTCCTGAGATTTGTGAATTGTTGACCGGCGTGAAAGAGTTAAAGATGGCGGCTGACAGTGTGTGAAATGGCGCTAAACACTGACAAGACAGAAGTCGTGGCGCGAAAATGGAGGTTGCCGCCTTTCGTAGGCATCATGCAAGAGATTTGGCTCCAAAGGAAAGAAGGCCGCACCCTGTTGTGATGGATGCCCCCCCAAAATGGGTGCCGGTGAAGAGGTGAAGAGATCCCGCCACCGCAGCATAATCTGGAGAAACAAGTGGAGCAGCAGGAAGTGACCCCACCCACGAATGGGAGGGGTCTGGCATAGAGTGACTACCTGTTAATGGATGAGACGCCATTGCTGGAAGTGATGGAGAGGTGCAGCACATCATTCCGCTGCGGCATTGGCGTCCAGGACTGGAGGCAATTCGTGGCCCGATCAGAGACGAGCCTGCACTTTGAGGCCTGATGGTCGGAGGAGCTGGAAGAATGGCACCCATTCCAGTGACCGGACAAGCAGCCAGTTGAGAAAATGGAATCCGCGGAACTGAAGTAGCCGGAACCGCAAGAGCTCAAAGGACATTAGAAGCTGCACTGAGGGGGATCGTCATGGCTGCAATCACTGGCTCCCGCAGCCGCACAAGAGGACTGTCACCGGACGCAGCGGTGGTGAGTAGGAAGTTTCCGTCCGAACTATGTACCGCTCTTGGCTGCTGCCTCTGCACCTCCTGTGGCCTTGCCGTCATCCCCGGTTGCACCACCATCATCCCTGGTACTGACGACATCTGTGCCCTCCCGGTCCGCACCTGTCCTGTCCGGTCCCAGCAGCGCGTACGTGGAGGAGCCCCAGGTGCCCACTGCAGGTGATGCTCAGTGGATCCAGCGTGTAATCCGGGAAAAGAAGCGTCGAGAGCGCCGCATCGTTAAGGAACTGCAGAGCCCCAGAGGGAGAGTTGTAGCTGACCGGATGACCAGCAGAGTGGTCCGACACTTCGAACTGGCAAGAGGATATGGTTTCATCCAGGAGGCCAACACTGGAGAAAAGATTTATGTGAATGCTGGGTCAGTTTTCTCCAGAGGTCCCCTTCAACAATGGGATCATGTCACCTTCATTAAGGAGCAGGGACCCCGAGGGCCATATGTGGCGACTGTACAGATGGCCTCCAATGCAGGAGGACGACCTGCCGCCGGGGACCCCACATGGTGATCGCCGATTTCTGCGGTCGCAGGTCCTGCAGCTAAGCAGGAGAAAGCAGCGCCTGGACTGAGTGAGGCGGCCCCAGGTGTAGTATCAGAGCTGGAAGCTGGAGGGGCCACGGAGACAGAGAAATAGTGGTGACTCCTCCTCCAGCGGATCCTCATTCCATAGATATATTGTAGTGCAGGGTCCGCATGCGGCCCATTACAGTAATCAGAGTCTGTATATTGTGACGTGGCCCCTTTAAGAACAATGTTTGAGTAGCACCGGTTGCACTTAAGGAAAGTATTAATGGGCTGTTCCGCATCCCTGAGAGGGCAGTGAGCCCTGTATGATGACAAGGGACTGAGGTGTCAGGAATGGCCATCACGGTCACAAAGTAAGGACTGTGTGAGTTTGTTTTTCCCCCTCCTCCAAGTTTGTTTGCGCAGTCCTTGCTGGATCACAGGCCTGAAAACCCTATGAGGGTTAACTGACTGCGTGCGGCTGTTGCAAGGACTGTATTCTCTTAACCCAGAACTGTATCCCCATTTTACCTTGGACTAGCCCCCTGTTAAGCAAAGCACACCCATTTGATGCTAGCCTGTGATCTGGTCAAAGGGGAGAGGGGGAGAGCTTGATCAGGAGGACCCGAGGACCGAGCCGGGTCAAGACAGTATGATAAGTTGGCCATCGGGCCAGGATGACTGTTTTACCGGTCCCTGGAGCAAGGGGACCAGGGTCAGGCGGACCCACTTTTTAGAGAGACTGAGACTCTATACTGTTATTAATGTTTTAATAATTGCCGTCTTAACCCTGCAGGTGCTGTCACGGTCAGGAACTACCATGTTTTAGGGGGGGAGGAGTGTAAGGAGGTAACGGGGACCCTTGGCTTCTCCCTCTGTCCTTCCCTGTATGTGTCCTCCCATTCGGTGCCCCGACTGAGGGTTATGCATTAATGTATTGTTGATGTTCATGTGCTGTGTTTGTAATGTCTTAATGTTGTACCAATGTAATGTATGTGTTAGTCAGCTTCGGGATAGTAAGAAGTTAATTTAGGGGGCTGGCTCAGCAGCCTCCAAGGAGAAAGGAAGTCCCTGTCTGAAGTTCAGTGCCCAGGCAGGCTGGCCCATGGCAGAATGTGCTCCCCTGTTGGGAGCTTGCCATACCCCTGGAGGGGACAGAGCTGCCAGGGGAATATCGGGCAATGGGCACCAGGACTGAGTGCGTGCCCCATAAGAGACTTGCAGCTCTTGGGATTTATCTGGGAGTTGCTGCCTGTGCTCTGAAGCCGTTTGCTGAAGGAGCAACACCTGTGACTAGGGACAGCTCAGGGATTGTATCTGTTAGTCTACATCACCTTTATTAAAAACAGTTGCCACTGTTAGGCCCTAAAGAGTGTGACGTATGGTGCATCCGTTCCAGCATGGAGAGAAGCCATCTGTCTGAGGTAACCCACTGTGACCTGGGGCAGGGACAAGAACTGTCTATTCATATGCAAGGGGCCGTGGTGTGGACTGAGTGTGCCTTGGTGGTCTCGCCCACGACCACTTGCCACCTTGTTACACTTTTATGGCAGAGTAGCCTGACTGAAGCCTCTCCTCAGTGCCCTGACCTAAACCCAACTGATCATCTCTGGAGAGACTTCAAAGTGGCTGTCCACCAATCTTCACCATCCAACCTGATGGAACTGGAGGATCTGCAAGGAAGAATGGCAGAGGATCCCCGAATCCAGATGTGAAAAACTTGTTGCATCATTCCCAAGAAGACTCATGGCTGTACTAGTTCAAAATGGTGCTTCTACTCAATACTGAGCAAAGGGTCTGAATACTTATGTGATATTTCAGTTTTTCTTTTTTAATAAATTTACAAAAATGTCTACATTTGTTTTTTTTTCAGTCTACAAGGGGTGCAGAGTGTACATTAATGAGAAAAAAAAATTGAACTTTTTTGAATTTATCAAATGCCTGCAATGAAACAGAGTGAAAAATGTAAAGGGGTCTGAATACTTTCCATACCCACTGTAATTGTATAATATATATATATATATATATATATATACACACACATCAATGTAAAATTTCTCGCTCACTTGGGAATTTGCCCTTTTTTTTTTTTATCATGGCGCTGCACATTGAACAGACGATGCATATTATCTCATTTGATTTTCCCATTACTTCTCTATTAGCAAGCTGAGCAGGATCTGGAAATGTGGAAGAAGCAGGACGCCGCAATTACTGAAGAAAAGACTCCGACTCCAGAAAAACCAACCACGGTATGTAATTGGAGAAGTTATTTATTATGCTTGCCATTATATCTCCATCATATTCTGTCACAACTGGACCACTGGGGCTCACAATCTAGATTTCCTATCAGTATGTCTTTGGAGTGTGGGAGGAAACGGGAGTACCCGGAGGAAACCCACGCAAACCCGGGGAGAACATACAAACTCCCTGCAGATGTTGGCCTTAGTAGAATTTGAATCTAGGACACCAGCACTGCAAACCAACAGTGCTAACAACTGAGCCAGTGTGGTTAGCAAGGTATTAAGTCCTTAACCCCTTCCTTACCGATGACTGAATAGTACGTCATCGGTAACGATCCCCTGCTTTGAGGTGGGCTCTGGTGGTGAGCCCACCTCAAAGCTGCGACATGTCAACTGTTATGAACAGCTGACATGTGCCCGAAATAGGCGCGAGCGGAATCGCCATCCGCCCGCACCTATTAACTAGTTAAATTAACTAGTTAAATCCTGCTGACAGCGGGCATTTAACTAATGATTCCGGACGCTGGGTCGGAAGTGAGCTCATCGCTGCCCCCCGCCACATGATCGGAGGTCGGCGACGCGTTGCCTGGACAACCAGACGTTTCATAGAGACCTCTATGGTTGTTGCAGGCACATTGCTGTGAGAGTAAATCTGCTACATATGGGCAATATGCTCATCGCCCATATCTAGCAGAGCTGACAAACGTTTTATAGCAATGGAAACAGCTATAAGGTGAGAAAAGTTTTTCATTCCATAGAATCTTGTTGTATGACTACCTTTTTAGGATAAAAATTCTTAACGTGTATTTTTTTGGATTTCAGTCTCCACCAACTAAATCCTTAAAACCACAGATCAATCTGATGGCAGAGTTGAATAAGAAGCTGCAGACGAAAGAGCCGAGAGTGTATGAGGAAAACTGGGCTATAGAAGACATCATAACAGGTGAAGTTATTTGGGACGTCATTACTAGGTCACAGACCATAGGGTGTGTGTGTGTGTGTGTGTGTGTGTGTGTGTGTGTGTGTGTGTGTGTGTGTGTGTGTGTGTGTGTGTGTGTGTGTGTGTGTGTGTGTGTGTGTGTGTGTGTGTGTGTGTTTGTTACGCTACAAATATTCCAGTAGGGTTTGGAGTAGGATTTGTGGCGAGGCGCACACCTCTTGTCCGACGCTCCTGGTTCATGCGCCTTTTCTTTTTAAATTCGTTTATTAAACCATAAACAGGGTATACAGCATACATACTTGTACATGATGTTAAATACTGTATAAAATATATATGTTTCACATGACATTAAATGCAAAGCAAAATGTGCATACAGAATAAAACATAATGTCAATTAAATCACACTGGTCTTTATGTTATTACTCAAGTGATGAAACCTATCTAATTTCCGAACCGTACCTATATCTACAAAAACAACAACTATTTCGCAGCCTAATTCCACACACTTAACTATTTATTATGTGACATCTCCACTCTACAAAGTAAGGTAAGAGGAGTTCCACCCCTCCCAAATCTTCTCAAATTTATCCGGGCATCCTCTATTTTGATATAGCGTGCGCTCATATGGGACAATCGAGTTCACTAAATTGATCCAGATCCCAATAGAGGGAGATGAGCCTCCCATCCACCGTAGTGCCAGTACCTTTCGTGCCATAAACAGTGTCTCCCGTAAGAAAATCCCAGTATATTGCCCTCATGTCTCCTCATCCCATACCCCAAACAAACAGACCAGTGGCTCAAGGGGAGCAGGAACTTGTACCAGGGATGTTAATAATGATGTCACCTCCTTCCAATATTGTGCAATGATAGGACACTGCCAGATCATGTGGATAAAGTCTGCATCTACTGAATGGCATCTCAAACATTCCGATGATTGGTATCGGCCCATCTTAAAGAGTCGAGTCGGAGTCAAATATGATTGGTTTATAATATATAATTGTATCATCCTGTTGTTAACAGACGGAGATACCCTAATTGGAGACTCCAAAATTTCCTCCCACTCCTCTCTCTGTACATCAGGGATGAGCCTTTCCCATTTCCCTTTAACCGAATCTATGGTGGATCCTGTCCCTACTGACAGCATGTATGTATACAGAGAGGAGACACTGGGGACCCTGTGATTTAAGAATTCCTATCAAGAGTAAAGAAAAATAGCATTGTCTACACCTACACATCTCATGTGTGAATGAAAGGCTGACCTTAAATTAAAAATAATGGAAGAATTGGGATCTCGGGACATTGCATTTAACCTATAATTGTTCAAAAGATATCAGAGTTCCATGATCATGTAGATCACCTATCGTAAGAACATTGTATTGAGTCCAGAATTCGGTGGATGGGTGTTCAAGTAATGCCGGAAGGTAACCATTATTCCATAGGGGCATTTCAGCTCTAATATCCCCAAATTCAATCACCCTTTTAATCTGTTTCCATACTGATCGTGCCAGGCGAAGTATGGGTAACAGACGAGGGACATTTATTTTTCCCGATTCAAAAAAAACCTAGCGGGCAATTAGCTCATGCAGCATGAAGCAGATCATCTTCAGAATTAGGGAGGTGATTACCGGGCATCCACTTACTTATAGCTCTGGCCTGTCCAGCCAGATAATACAGAAAAAAATCCAGTAACGCTGCCCCACCCCCCTTTTTAGGTCTTTGCAGAGTGGATAGCTTGAGTTTAGGCCTGGTCTTCCCCCATATAAAAGACGTAATCTGGGAGTTCAGGGTTCATGCACCTTTTTATGAATCCGGGGCGTCTGACTCCGGCACATCTCCTCATCAAGACAGACGTGACTTGGCGGTCGTGATGAACTGAGCCCATGGACTCTACACTTGCAAACTTTTCGTTTTCAGTTATCACACTAAGGTCCGGGGTCACACTTGCGTGTGTAATGCGAGTCTCTCGCATTAATACCCGTCACTGCCGCCGGCACTCGGGACCGGAGTGTGCAGTGCATGTATTTCTATGCAGCCGCACACTCTGGTCCAAGGTGCTGGTATTGATGAGAGTTTCTCGCATTACACTCGCAAGTGTGACCCTGGCCTAAGCCTAATATTTGTGCACCATTTTGAATAATTTGTCACAAAAACAGTCAGCGAATACCACAAGCCGACAAAAGCAAAGTGACTTAAAAATAAAAAATTGCAAATAATGAATTGGGCATTCTGAGTATATTTTTAGCCATTTAAAACCGTCCAGAATTTTCATGTTGTTCTTCACCATTTTCCTTCCCATCAGATCTGAGGAACCAGCCATATAGAAGAACAGATATTTCCAGGAGAAGTGGGAAGAAGCCGAACAGTGGAGCGGCAGTGACCACTACAGACGTACCAGTCTAAGGCCTAGGACAGGGGAATATATGGATTTTCTGCAGCAGGGGTCCCTTTCCAGTTCCCACCAGATGAGTTTGGTGTAGACTTTCCCAAAAGTATTTAAAAAAGCCAAAATCCTATTTCACAAACCCTGATCTGGAAGACGACAAAGGACTCAATACTAAATATAAGTCAAATCTATTCTGTCAAAGTGGAGTGGCTGATCTGACGAGGGACAAAGAATAGGATCAAGCACAAAATGATTAACCTGTGCATCCCTTTATAACTCACATTGATGTTAATGGGGCTTCCAGATCATAAAGGCAATTTCCTGACGTTTAATGTAAAACTTCCAGAAATAATCACTTTTATAGAAAGAGTGTGGAAAAAAAATATCTTTACTCTATTCAGGCACTCAGGAAAAGCAGTAGCTATCCTCAGCCAGAAACTGCGACCAATCTTCATAGATTGCTAATCCAATCCACAAGAAATGGGTTGGCACAGGGGTCCTGTATGGTGGGAAATTACTTTATTGTGGGGGAAAATATGAAGTACATTTGGAATAAGCCATCCAATGTGTCATGATAACCCCAATCACATGATATTCCAGTTTACACATCTTCCCGTGGCCTTTTTATTATGTACTGTACCCTAGTGTAAATAGGACAAGCGACTTTACATTTCATGCAGTATTGTATGTACCCTATTCTGTATATATAGCACATTGACTCATGTGGCATTCATTGCGCCCCACTATTTTGGAGATGTTATACATATTAGCTTTTGACTATAGGCTGCAGAGATTAACAGGTTGCTCACTCCTTGCACAATGTCCATGACTGCTGTTAAACTCCCTTGTAGTGACAAAAACACACATCCTGCAGTCACCACTACAGGGAGCACATTGTATGCTGTGATATTATGTATACAGTTTAACAGTATGCCGTCAGCATAGTCTAATGGTGGCTGCAGTCAGCAAGTTAAAGGGTTAACATCTTAAACGGACCATCATCATAAAATTGATTTTGTGTTAAAGGAGTTGTCTGGCCTCACTCAATGCAAGTGCACAAACTTGTCTCTATAATTTTTGCATGGACACATGAATAGCACCATAGACTATAATGAGTACGTATTCTAGCCGCGATAAAAATGTATACAACACATATGTCTGAATGAGGCCTAAGTAAGATAACTGACTCCACCAAACCAATAACTAACTTCACTTCCACCAGTCTTATTGGCATGTCAGCATGTGGTCAGTATTTTTCATCAGTACTTATTAGTCAAAATCAGGAGTGAGTCCTACATAAGGAAAGTATATATGAAACATTCACACCTCCATTGCTTATGTGTTTTGGATCCACTCCTGATTTTGGTTCACAGACAGTGATGAAATATGGAAAATAAAGTCTAAACTCAAGATACATAAAGAAATAGTTCTAGTAGAGAAAAACAACAACATTCTGGTCTATTGAAGGCATGGCACCATGATATTATGGGTCAGCAGACAGCCATCACAGTGCTGTGGCATATTCACATTAGCCAGTCAGGCTACAAATGAGAGATGCTGCCAAGTATATTAGCAGAATCTAAAATAAAAACCAACAATTATCAAATACCCCGTAGTAATTAAATAAATAATAATACTACATCTAAATAACACATGGGACTTAAAAAAAAGTAAAAGCCATCCCACCACGACAAGGTGTATCCAATAGAGACAGTACCTAAGTAGTTCACCTCACTATGTGTCAGCAGTAGAGATAGGCAAACCCGAACAGTAAAGTTCAGCGTCCATACCGAGCACGAATTTCACCAGGAAGTCCGTGTTATTGTTCGTGTTCGGCTGCCCGAACACCGGGTGTTTGTCGCGCTGTCATGGGCATGGCAGCGTGGCAAACAGTGCTTCTGATTGGCTGTGAAATCATCCCCGCCGATCAGAGAGCTGCGGATCCCACGCTGTCAAGACAGCGTGAGCGCGCAGCTGTGATCGGAGGTATAAAGTTTACCTCCGGTCACTGGTGTCAGTAGATGGCACTACTGCTCATAATAGTGAGAGCAGGAGCTGCTGATTGGTGTATTCATTAGCTGGCACCTGTGCTTTAAATAAATAAAAAGAATTTTTTAAAAAACGGCGTGGATTCCCCTCTATTTTTGATAACCAGCCAGGTAAAACTCACAGCTGGGGGCAACCCTTAACTGTCAGCTTCAACAAGGCTGGTTATCAATAATAGAAGAGTCCCCATGCTGTTTTTCTAAATTATTTAAAAAAACGGTGTGGCGTACCCCCCAGTTTTGACAATCAGCCTTGCTAAAGCAGACAGCTGGGGGTGATATTCTCAGTCTGGTAAGGGGCCATTGATATTGACTCCCCCCCCCCCCCCCCAAGCCTAAAAATAGCAGCCCACAGCTGCCCGGAAAAGGCAGATTTATTAGATGCGCCAATTCTGGCACTTTGCCCAGCTCTTCCCACTTGCCCTGTAGCGGTGGCAAGTGGGTTAATATTTGTGGGGATTGATGTCACCTTTGTATTGTCTGATGACATCAAGCCCACAGCTTAGTAATGGAGAGGTGTCGATGAGACACCTATCCATTACTAATCCTATAGTCAGATGGTAATTAAAGACACATCAAGACAAAAGTCCTTAATTAGAAATAAGGCTAAACACCATTTCACTTTTTTGTTTAAAAATAATAAACACAGACCTACTCACGCCTATTCCACTGAAGCCCTCGTTTTCCTGTAATAAAACAAAAATAAAAAACAACCATATCCCTCAGCTGTCGGCCGTTCTGTGGCACGCCGTAATCCATGTCTGGGGGAAAAACAGTTTTCAACATGGATGGTGCCAAGATGCAACCGTCCAGGCTGATAACCACTGTTGACTGAACTGCTGCGAGCACAGCGTCCGTGATCGGCGGTGACATCATCGAGGTTACCTCCAGTCACTAAGGCTGCATTTCCTGCTGGGCTGAACTGCTGTGACCTCGGCGAAATCCCCCACTAGCACCATGAGAAAAACTCACTATGTGTCAGCAGACGTCAAATTAGAAAAGGGCAGAGTAGGACTTGGGTCTTGACTGTTCAGACACCTACCCATGAAAAGCAAGATAAGCAGAATTAATAGCCCAAAACAGGGGAGCCACACATCTTTTTGCACATAGTAGAAAAACTAAATCAAAACCTAAATAAATGGACCCAGAGCATACATTGGTATAAATGCAACATGTAGGAGCACGGTCACACTGTGGTCATTTAACAAATGGAAACAAAGATAAAACAAAAATGAGCAAATAATTGAGTACACCTTGTCGTGGTGGGATGGATTTTACGCTTTTTGGATTAAAATAATGTTAACTAAGTACCCCATGGTATTTACATGTACTATTATTTACTTACTTGCTCATTTTGTTTTATCTTAGGTTCTGCCGTCAAGGAGATTAATCCTGTGGTTAATCACAATGTGGAGCATTCTGTATATTGCATGCTACTAATATAAAAACCATCAGATTTGGACACTTGGTAATTAGGCATTGATGACATTTTATGCAGCCTGCAAACCTCTGCCGTCTACAGCTGTAGGCCTGCAGAAGCCATCTCCAAGCTGCAGCTCTCTAGCGGTTGCAAAAGTAAAATTCAAAGCATGTTAGTTGTAGTTTTGCCACAACTGGATTAGATCTATGTAGCTTATTATACCAAAAATACCTTGTACAGTTCTATTATATACCATGGATTACATTACGCATTGACATTGCGCTTGGGCTTAGAACATCAATTTGTCATTCTCCCTGTATATCAGTGTGGGGGTTTATATCATTTTTGTATTACTCTGTATATTAATACAATAAGAAAAATGCAAAAACAAAAAATTCTGAATAAAACCAATGCAATATTTTTATGCTCTTGCTGTGAACATGATATCAGGAAGGAAGGAAATTTTTTTTCCACTTTTATATGATGACATCATTTATAGAAGCCAGGAAGGTGTGGGCGGTAGATCACAGGAGCCTGAAATTATGCTGTTAGTCTATCAAAGGCGGCGAGGCATAAATCATACAGAGGCCGCTCACTGCGTTACACATATCATATTAGATATGCAAGTGCTTCTCACTAAAAAAGTTAATTTATTTCAGTTTTTCAATACAAAAAGTGAAAATCATATATTATAGAGTCATTACAGACAGAGTGATGTATTTCAAGTGTTTATTTCTGTTAATGTTGATGACTATGTCTTACAGCAAATGAAAACCCAAGTCATTATCTCAGTAAATTAGAATACTTTAGAACACCAGCTTGAAAAATAATTTTAAAATCTGAAATGTTGGCCTACTGAAATATATGTTCAGTAAATGCACTCAATACTTGGTCGGGGCTCCTTTTGCATCAGTTACTGTATCAAAGCGGCGTGGCATGGAGGTGATCAGCCTGTAGCACTGCTGAGGTGTTATGGAAGCCCAGGTTGCTTTGATAGCAGCCTTCAGCTCATCTGCATTGTTGGGTCTGGTGTCTCTCATCTTCCTCTTGACAATGCCCCATAGATTTTCTATGGGGTTAAGGTCAGGCGAGTTTGCTGGCCAATCAAGCACAGTGATACTGTTGTTTATAATCCAGGAATTGGTACTTGAAGTCCTGCTCGAGAACGAAATTTCCATCTCAAAAAAGCTTGTCGGCAGAGGGAAGCATGAAGTAGTCTAAAATTTCCTGGTAGATGGCTGCGCTGACTTTGACTGTTGAGGGCAGAGTAAAGTACTGCAGTGCGCACGTGCCGGACCTCTGACCTTTCCCGGTTCCTGCGCACTGCAGTACTCTGCTCTGCCCTCAACAGGGCAGATATAGAACGCCTGCGCAGGAGCTGCGGCAGAAGTAAGAAGGAGGACATCATCGCTAGAAGATGGGAGGCGCCGGACTGGACCGCGACACCCACCGCACCCGACTGCGCCCCCCCGGTGAGTATAATCTAACTTGTTTTTTTTTTATCTTTCAGGTTACATCGGGGGCTTATCTACAGCATTACAGAATGCTGTAGATAAGCCCTGATGATGGTGACGGCAGCTTATAGGGCTAAAAATAGGTGACAGATTACCTTTAACAATCCTTTGAAGGCTGCGGTTATCTCTGTTGCTTGTGCACCTTTTTCCACTACACGTTTTTCTTCAACTCAACTTTCCACTAATATGCACTCTGTGAACAGCCAGCTTTTTTAGCAATGACCTTTTGTGACTTACCCTCGTTGTGGAGTGTGTCAATGACTGCCTTTTGAACATCTGTCAAGTCAGCAGTATTCCCCATGATTGTGGAACTTACTGAAACCGTATTCTAATTTACTAAGATAATGACTTTTGGGTTTTCTTTGACTGTAAGCCATAATCCTCAACATTAACAGAAATAAACACTTGAAATAGATCACTCTGTTTGCAATGACTCTATATAATATAGGATTTTCACTTTTTGTATTGAACAGCTGAAATAAATTAACTTTTTGATATTCTAATTTAGTGAGAAGCACTTTATAAATCATTGAAGTGCTTACAAAAATGAATGAAATATTCCAAATCAATGACAAAGTTAGAATCCCTACTCCCTACTCATGATGATGCTCTTATCCCCCGCCTAGGACTTCCACAGTTAAATGACCAGCTTGTGCATTTCAATGCCCCTGATTTTGTATGATTTGTTTTCTTGGATTCCAGATGAATCCATCAGATTGTGTGTATGGAAATAATATCAGCATTAAATCCAAGGGTTAAACACAGATCGACCGACACACTGTACAGCTCTATACTAAAGTAGCCACGTAAGCTCTGTACATAGAGGGCTGCTGTGTGCATGAGGTCCAAGGTCAATGTCATGTCCTTATGGGTCTGTATGAATTCTATTAAACGCTTCCGTATCCCAAAAGACTGTTGCCATGATTATTCCAGCTGACTGCTGGACATGAAATTTCAGTTGGTGATCCCTTGTGCTTCCATTCCATGGATTTGTTTGGTTTCCAGATCACAGGGGTGAACTCATGTTACATCACCCATAATAATTAGAGAATAGAAGTCTCCTTGGATTTCTCTAGGCTTCTTTTCATAAGGAATTTAACAACAGAATTAAACTTCAGACTATTTATTATTATATCTCCATTTATTCCATGGAGATATACATGTGAAAAGAGGTATAAATAATAAAAAATAAGTGCAATAGTCTTGAACAAAACGTGTCACCGACTGGTTACATGAGGAGAGACGACCCTGCCCACGAGGGCTCACAGTCACAGTCTACAGGGGATGGGTGAGGATACAGTAGGTGAAGGTAGAGGTGGTCGTGCAGCGATATGGTGGAAAGAGGGTTACTGTAGGTTGTCTCTTGTCAGAAGAGATAGGACTTCAGGTTCCTTTTGAAGGATTCTATGGTAGATGAGACCCTATTACGTTGGGGAAGAAAGTTCCAGAGTAGGGGTGATGCACGAATGAAAACTTGTATGCGATTTTGGGAAGAGGAGATAGGATGTGAGTAGAAGAGATCTTGTGAGGATCGGAGGTTGCGTGCAGGTACTTATATGTACCAGGAGACTAGGTCATTGATGTACGGAGGAGACAGGTAGGGGATGGGAGGTTAGGGATTTGAACTGGAGTCTCTGGCACTTGAGAGCCAGTGAAGGGATTGACAGAGGAGGTGCTGAGGAAAAGGTGGATTAGTTGGGCAGCGAAGTTTAGGATAGATTTGATGGGTGTAAAGTGCAAGAGAGGAGGCCACAAAGCAGAAGGTTGCAGTAATCAAGGCAGGAGATGATGAGGGTGTGTTTTTGCTGATTTTCGGTTGAGGAATGTGTGGTTTGAAGGAGAGAATCAGAGTCACAGGTTACCACAAGGCATCGAGCTTGCGGGACTGGGGAGAGTGGGAAGCCATTGATATTGCTGGATAGGTCTGTTGGGGAAGGGAGGGTGGGTGAGTGAGATGGTGGAAAGATAATTAATTCTGTTTTATCTATGTTAAGTTTTAGAAATCTAACAGAGAAGAAAGATGAATGACATTGTAGCTTTGTTTAGTAAGGAGGTGATATCGTGTCCAGAGAGGTAGATCTGTGTGTCATCAGCATAGAGGTGATACTGAAAGCATTGGAACTCTATGAGCTGTCCCAGGCCGAAGGTGTATATGGAAAAGAGCAGGAGTCCTAGAACTGAACCTTGGGGAACACCGACAGATAGGGGTCTAGATGATGAGGAGGTGATGTGTGAGTGGGAGACAGGACACTGAATGTCCGGTCTGTTAGGTATGAGGACATCCAAATAGGGCCAAGTTTGTGATGCCAAGAGATGAGAGAATCTGTAGTAAGAGGGAATGTTCCACTGTGTCAAAGGCAGATGACAGAGTAATGTGTTTGGATTTGGCAATTAGTAGGTCATTCGTCACTTTAGTCAGGACAGTTTCAGTGGAATAGTACGGTTGGAATCCAGATTGTAAGCAGTCGAAGAGAGAGCGGGAGGAGAGGTGGTAGGACAATTCAAAATGGATGTATTGTTCAAGTAGTTTTGAGGCATAGGGTAGAAGTGATATGGGGCGATAGCTAGACAGAGGATGAGTCAAGGGTGGTCTTTTTGACAAAAAGTGTGTTTTTGAGGCATGTTTGAAGCTTGATGAGAACTCACCAGTTGTTAGTGACAGGTTCAAGAGATGGGTTAGGGTTGGGATGAAGACACTGATGAGGTTTGGGATGAGGTAGGACGAGATTAGTTCAAATTCACAGGTGGCGAGTGACTTGGAGAGTAAAGTGGATCTTTTGTAATGGCGGAGAAGCTGGTTTTTGAAGACGCGGGCTGAGAAGTTATAATGAGGGGCTGTGGGGACTTTAGGCAAAAGCTTAGCCTGATGTTGTCAATCTTCTGCTTGAAGAATGAGGCATAGTCTTCAGCTGAGATGAGAGGAGAGAGAGGAGACTCTAGGGGATGGAGGAGAGAATTTAAAGTGTTGAATAGCTGTGTAGGTTTGTGAGACGGAGGATATAAGAGATGAGAAGTATGTTTGTTTTGCTGCAGCGTGTACTTGAAAGTAGTGAGGGACTGTGAATGTGATGAAGTGCTCGTTGGAATGGGATCTTTTCCATCTCTGCTCAGCAAACCTTGGAGCCAGCCTCAGTTCTTTAGTCAGGCTGGTGTGCCAGTGTTTATAAAACAAAACCATACGGAACCAAATGTAAATCCCAGTAGAGTCGCCCACTGTATAGTGTCGTCTCAATGGGAAATGGACACTCCCGCATAACATATTAAACAGGAAAAAACAGGGAGTACAAGTCCAATCACATAAAAATAATGAGCAAAGTTTATTAAACATATAATACTGACAGTTACATAAATGACAGAATATACATAAAGGATCAGATAAGTATCTGCTGCTTGTTAGTCCTAAGAAATTAACAAAATAAAGTGCTTAGTGCCTGTAACAAATATGGGCCATATTTGAGGGATATAAAGGTAAAAGAGATCCTAACAGGTGCGCATCCTGAAAAAATCACTATCCCAAGCCATAGTGCTTACCCATACTAAACTTAGCCAAGGACCACAAGCAGCGCCACCACCGACGCGCGTTTCGCCTCTTTTTCAAGGTGCCGTACTGTGTTGTGTGAGGGGCCGAGTTATATATCCTGTTACCAGGTGCTCCAATCAAGCGGCGCGTGTGTCCGGTGTCCTGCCCCGGAAGCTGCATCACCACCGGCGACAGCGCGGCGCCGCGTCTCAGACGACGTCGCTATGACGTCACTGACCCGCAGACGCCACTGATGCGCCTCAGCAATGCTCCATGGGCACACACCGCAGACATGCGCACTGGAGCCAACTCTCTAGGTGATACATCCAAGAAAGGGAAATGGGTTCTAGATATAACAGATTACACAAAGTGGATATATATATAAATGAATCCAAAAGATTAATGAGCACTAGCTCATAACAACTATATCATTAATAATAGTGAAAAATAAAAATATATATAAAATATATAATCCCATAACAATGGACATTAATGTGATTATACCATCAACTATGTATTCCTTTTATATATAAAGGAGAGATGGTACATGTGAAATACTTCAAAAAAGGTGCACATATAAATGTGATTATACTATCAGCTATGTATTCCTTTTATATACACAGGAAAAATGGTACATATGAAATGCTTCAAAAAGAGTGCACACATAATACATGTGACATATATAAAATGATACACCAACGTGAATAAAAATATTTATCTTTTTTTCTTTCTTTTTATTATTCATCTTTTTTCTTCTTTTTCTTGTTAAATAAAAATAGTCCCATAAGCCAAACTTGATATGATGTTCTTGAGCCAGGATATAACACCAAGGGTCCCTCCAGATCTTCCCCACTAAACGTCCTAGAAATTACGGTGTTCCTTTAGAGATGACTAAAGGGAAACAAACCAATACAGTGAACATACAAACATATATAATAAAAACAAAACCATGTCACAACACAAAAATTACAGATATGAGCTAAAACTCAACTGCTCATTGAGTCCAGCCGGTGTGATGGTATCAAGAACTGTGATCCACCGGCATTCCCTTTGAGCTAACACACGTTTGGTGTCACCCCCCCTTATTCCCGCACGGATCCTGTCAATACCCCAAGCTTGGAGTCCACTCGGATCACATTTATGTTTCAACCGAAAGTGTCTCGGAATAGGTTTGAGAGCATTAATATCCTCCACTTCACGTGCCGCCATTATATCTCTAACATGTTCTCTTATGCGAACGCGTAGTTCGCGTGTAGTTAATCCAACATATATTAGCCCACA
>NW_027362278.1:0-69731 GCF_039654945.1 Dendrobates tinctorius
CACTCACCTAAGCTTCATCAAATATTGAATAAACTGGGTGGACCAGGGTAAGCCAAGCTAGAAAACAATACTTGTGTATATAAGTATTGTTCAGCAATATGGGAGCAGTAAACGGTAACCCAGAAATGTACATAATAATTGTGTAGCGACCTGGGAAAAGCAAATAGTAACTGGAAACATGTCCATGATGTAACTGATGATGTAGCTCAAATTCTGTTATAAAAGCTGTACACGTTTGATTAAAGACAGAGAAGAATCATACTGACACGATACCCTCTTGTCTTGTGTATTCTTTTCTCGAGTATACGTATACCTTGTGCCAAAGCTACAATTCGGCCACAGACAATTAAGACGGGTCGCACCTTAGTGTGACAGAATCATCAGTTGGCGCCCAACGTGGGGCTCAGGACGATACCAGATGATCACAGCCGCAACAAAATCTCCCCCAGGACGGACGTCTTTCCAGCGGGACGAGACTGCAGCTCGAGACCTGGTGAGAAAATATATCATCTTACCTAACCTTCTGTATTCACGTCCGGCTGGGAGGAGATAGTTGGCTGTCTTCTCTGAACCCTTAAACTGACCACGTTTGAAAGTCCTGAGCCTACGGACCCGGTCAGGTATATAATTCCTTAATTGTCTGTGTGTATTATCCGGTCTAACCAATTCGGAGGGTGTATCTAGAATCCATCTAGTATCTGATAAAAACTATTTCATACTGCACTAGGGCTACTAGAAACAAAACAGAGCAGAGTACAAAGGGGATGTTTCCACTGGGTTATCACCCTGGTTCCGACCTTAGACGGTCGAAGAAGTTATGTATATATTATATATATACACATATAGGTGCTCACGTCCGGCCATACGCCCACAGTATAAACTGGGCCCGGTGACGTGAATGACACGGCATATACATATTTTTAAGGAAAGAGGTGATTACTAATTTTTCCCCCCTCTGCTGAAATATCAACCACCTATCTAGAGGTGATTACCACTATTTACTATACCTAAAGTGACAAAAAGCCCAGCCCTAGTTGCCTTGGTAACAAAAGAACAGTGAAAGGGATAAGGAATACATTCATAATAGTTTTTTTTATGTTTGAAGTATTGATGCATTGTTGTGACACGCCTGTCCGCAGCTGTCATATTGAATATACTGCCATACTGGTTAGACTGCTATTTCAGCTGCATTTCCTGAATGCAAAGTGTTTAACAATCACGCTACATTATCTGTATTCAGTCCGGAGGATATAAAATATAGAGTGTAATAAGTTGTTTTATAGTATACACACAGTAACCCTTCAAGCATATTTATAATTACGGTAATCTAAAAGTTTAATTGTCTGCCTTATCTGCTTTGCCTCTCTGCTTTGCTGTTTTGGTTGTTTGCATACGTGATTGTTACCTCAGCCAGCCTGAAAAGGAAAAAAAAAAAATATAGATAGGGAGACGTACTGAGCAAATTCACTGTCACTCTGGTTCCGGTCCTGCTCTCGGCTTGACCGATGATCGCAGAAGTCTGAACTGTGTCTCTCCCAGTGGGCAAGTGGGAGTAGGGGCTTGATTACTCTCAGTGATTTTCCAACCTCTAAGTGGTTGGTGACTTCTTGCGGGTTTCCCACCGGACATCATCTGGCTAAGATGATGGTGTTTTAGCTGCAGCATAGGTTCATAAGTTATATGGGTGGAAGGGTAATTTCAATTACCGTGTTGATGTGACTGAGTGATTGCTCTCTCCCTGAAAAGTATGGTTTGCCCAGGTGTAGATTTTTCACCTCTACAAATCAGGCTGGCACATGGATAGGTAAATTGCGAATTGTTTTGGTGTCAAGGATTCGCAGTATTTGATGTCAGTACCAGTTTTAAATTCATTGTCTTTTGTCTTTTGTAGTGTGTATAATTTGCAGGAGGCATACTAGCATGTGGTTAAAATTTTTGAATGCATTCTATGTGTGTATACATATATATATGTTGTGAAATTAGAGAATTGGATAAACTGGTTTTGTTCTGTATACTATAATTATAAGGTTAGTTGGTTCAGGTAGAAAGAGAATTACTTGAATGGTAATTGCTTGATTTGTACAGATATCTCTGTGAGATCCGAGGTCTATTGTTACTTTTTAGTTATTGTTTTACTAATGTCACTACATTTCTCTATGAGATGGTTTTCTTTGAAATATTTTAGAGCGAAAGTTTTGAGGAAACAGAAATTTTAACAATTTATAAGGTATTTTTATACTACGCAGTTTCTGGATACACAAGATTTGTGAAATACTCTGGTGTTAGTTGTTGGTTAATTCCCTATATTACTGTGTTCAAGATAGCTAGACATCACTATGTTCACTGAAGACCCCTTTACTCGGACATAAGGAGTACATACAGCTTTTACAGTCACATATCCAACTGTTCATAACCCCGTGAGAATTTGTTTCAAGACGCCCACATACATATGTTTTTCAGATATACTCAGAATTCAGATGATAGAATGGGTGGGAGCAGTCAGTCAATATCTATAAGACAGATATGACCCATAGTGGAGTGAGAAAGAAAATGTACGTTAAGAAACCCTCCGATCACGAGGGGAGGAGCATTAGATAAGAAGGGATAGAAGAATGTGTTAATGAGTAGAGAGCAGCGTCCCAGCCTCAGGTATTATGAGGTGTTACAGGACCCTGAAGCATTTTATAAGATGGCAGAGGAAGTTAGGAAAAAAGGGATGAGGAGAGGAATATAACAAGATTGCTGAATTTTGTGCAAAACAAATATTTACACAGGAAGATGTCAGTTGCAATATCTGCATTACATTCATTTATATTTCTATATATATTTCCGATGACTGGACGTGTGCCAGCTGTCAAACGCAGAATGCAGAATATCGTGAGACTTGTTCTGACTGTCAGATGACCAACCCAAAGAGCCGTACCTTCTTTCCAACTATTTATATAGACGGCACGTCTTGTGCTACATCCTGTCCAGCATCCATTATAGTTTTATTAATTAATGTAATTTATGAAAAGAATAATGAAGAAAAAGATGAATATGACATGGAGGTATATAATTAAACAAAACAGGAGGAGACAGGAAATAAATAGCTCAGACTGATAATCTACAGTATTTATCGTTATATGGTGAGGGGACATAATCATCATCTTTTAAGCCTCAAAGCTCATTCTTTTGTACACAATCTACTCCACACAAGGACTCCTGGAAATATGCAGGGAAAAGGAGAACCTGTGGATAATTTCTTCCACCAATGTAACAAAAAGTTTCTGGATCTCAGATTTGAAATACTCTTGCAGCCCCCCCCCACAAAAATACAATAGAGAAACAACATCTCTCACCCAGACAGAGGTTGAGGATACTCCTCTCAAATTCCTGGTGGGTCCCGATGCAATCAGAAGATTGATCAGGGACATTGATCTACTTGCTGAAGAAGTATGTAGTCTTTTCTTTTTTTTTTTTACAGGACACATCTGTAGATCATGTGGGCGTTGAACTAATGGCACTGATTCCAGACTCAATATTGGCAGGCTGAAAATCCAGTTTGTAAAGGTGGGGCAGAAGCCAGTAGCCCAGCTGCCAAGGAAATTGCAATATTTACCCTCCATTTCATAATTTGCAATTATTTCTATGAAGTTATGGATAATACATGATAATACATGTCAATGAAGTTATAGTACTGAACACATCTATGGTACCAAACCCACACACTATGTTTTGTTTTTATCAATTCTATTTATTTTTCTATGGTTCACGGTGATTGCCCTGGCCAATGCTTTCTTCAGTTTATTTCTACATGCTGCAAGCCAGTACCTGTTTGTTTTCACACGAGGGCCAGCAATATATTTGGACTATGATGCCTCAAGGGGCACAGTATAGCCTCTCTATGTTCACCCGAGCCATGACCACGGTCCTGGAGCCCTGGAAGAGGATACATCCCACTGCCACTTTTTTTTTACAATACATATGGATGACCTCCGACCCTGACTGAAGACAGCCAAGACAATACTGCTCTTCTACACATGCAACCTTTTTTATAACTATTTTAAGGTTAACCAAAGAAGGTATCGGTGTGTTTTATATGCTAAATTGCAATCACATTTTCACAGCTCTAGGACTGCCACGCTATACTGAACTGTTTTGTCTGTTTGTCATGAAGAAGCCTGACCATGTAAATGGAGTCCTAACACAGCTTCACGGAGGAAGACAATGCCCTCCTGGCTTCTACTCTCCAAAACCTGACCAAGTGACTCGTGAAGTCCAAACCTGCATGAGAACCGTGTTTGCAACCCACCTGTGCTGGATAAAGCTTCTGATATTTCTGCCTGCAATGCCCTACTCTGCTCCCGGACAACGTCACCATCTCCAGATGTGCTGTCCATAATCCAGCTACTCTTCTACCTCTGCCAAAGGGGGGAGGAAGATGGAGGATGAAAACCACATCTCTGACACATTAGTGGAAGAGGTAGTCGACTCTGAAATGGCTGAACGCGATTGTCTTGCTGTCATGAGGCAAGAGAACACCTGGAAGATCCTGACCTGATGCTCTTTGTGGCTAGACCAAGGTATGCAGACCAAGAAGGCCGTTCGCACACTGGTATAGCAGTAGCCACAGAAGTAACTTGCTGCCAGCAAAACCACTGCCTACATCCAAAGGCAGGACTGCGGGCCTTGACAGAAGCATACGAGAGGTCCACTCAACATGAAGCTGTCAAGATCAATCTGGAGGGAAAGAGGCTTCATCACGGCTAACGGAACGCCAGTCTGACACCACAAAGCCATACAAGAATTAATGGAGTCCTTGTTGATGCCAGGAAGAGTTGCGGTGGTAAAAGTAAAAGCACACACACTGGAGACACTTCAAGGGAAGCAGTGGGCAACAGACTAGCTGAAGTAACAGCAAAAGAAGCAGCAGTAATACCGGTTGACACGGAAACAGAGGAAAAGGAATAACACTCCAGAAACAAGTATCCAAGGAAGAAAAGAAGAAATGGACCTAAGATGGTTATACAGGATGAAATACGCCTAAGGATGAACAAGGAAAATTTAAGGCCTCGAACAAAACTCTACATACTTGATGCTATACAGGAAACAGGGGTCATAGCATAAGAGTTTAGTCTTTCCCTTGGGTCACATACACGCACAAGTATAATTGCCTATATGTAGACTAAGTTTAAAAACATGTGACTAAAATGCATTTTCGAGTCTTTTCATCCATCCCAGATCCTGAGGACATAGGAGCCCACCAGATCCTGCCCGGTGACTGAGTCCTCATCACCAAGAGGTTCAACAGACGTACCCTTGAACCTAGAGATGACAGCCTGTTCCAAGTCCTGTCAACTATCGCAGCAGTCCATGGGTCCTCGCTTCCCACTGCAAGGAGATGCCGGATCCAGAGTCCAGTAGCGGCTGCCACTCTTCATCCATCTGGCACTTATCCTTCTCCTAGCTCAAGGGGTAGTCAATCACCAAGGGGTAGTCACTCATGAGAAGGGCATACTGACTTTCTGGTATAATGTCTCCACCCCAAGAGTAACATATCAATTTGACTACTGTCTCACAATAAGAATGTCCAGGCCCCATGGCACAGTTTCATATCAGGTTTAATACACAATTCATCTGTGTCACTACTGCTGAAATAGGGGAAGGTTCAAACTGGGAGGATTAGTCTCTTGTTGGGTGGCACACTGGTGAAAGTGACTGGAGACATCAACCAGCCCAGGCCCTACAGCGAAGGGACAAATGGGGAATAAGCCTATTAAGTCGCATGACCCTGTCCAGAGCCCATTTTAAGGGTCAGAGTGGCCTTCCAGATTCAATACTCCCTGTCACTGCCACTCACTGCCCCAAGGAGGGATGCATAGTTCTGTACCTTACTATTGACAACCCTTCAGAGTATGAGCAAGGGTTATATGTACTAGGCTCAAGTACTAAACTTGGGAGGGAAAATGGTGACACAAAAGGTAAATTTTGGCTAAGAAGCATAGATACCAGTGGGGGCACACAGGGAGCATTTGACAAATTCAAAGTCGAGAATGAGACAATAGTTGTGTTTAAACCCACCATCCCCGCAAATAAGAATGCAAAGCGGATAAACTATTTATACAATAATCAACAACGGTTTATAAAATACACTGGGGATGCCATAAAGGCAATTATTGACCCATTAAGTTTGCAAAAGTTATTTTATGTCCTTTGATCATATTTTCTTTAATTCTATGCTGCATAGTGCCATGCCTTAAGAAAATGATGATGAAACCTATGGAAACCACAGTGATGACCATGCATGCCGATTTTGAAGATCCCCTGTATGAAAGATGTCCCAATGAAAACATGCAAGCACCACCTCCGGAATATGCCTGCTTGAAGCAAGCCAATGAGGGAAAGTCCAGGATCTGACTTCCTCCTGTGCAAAGTCCGTTAGGAGGGGGTCCATCTACTAGAGATGGGTCGTCTCGTATATACGGTGAAGATTAGTTAGTTAGGTTCCAGCATTGTTGAGATAGGTAGGCCGGGAGGACAGATCGATAGGTTCGACGAGATTAGGATTTTGATTTTGCATATCTCCAAAGGAGGGACTGTTAAGGGAAGAATATATGGCACATGAATATATACAAGAATCAAAACTGTATCACTATATGGACGCTTTGCTGGATATTGGGATCATGTTTCTTTAAGATACTTCTGATTTTCTTATATTTTCTTAGAGTTGTTTCTGTGTGGTATCACTCACCTAAGCTTCATCAAATATTGAATAAACTGGGTGGACCAGGGTAAGCCAAGCTAGAAAACAATACTTGTGTATATAAGTATTGTTCAGCAATATGGGAGCAGTAAACGGTAACCCAGAAATGTACATAATAATTGTGTAGCGACCTGGGAAAAGCAAATAGTAACTGGAAACATGTCCATGATGTAACTGATGATGTAGCTCAAATTCTGTTATAAAAGCTGTACACGTTTGATTAAAGACAGAGAAGAATCATACTGACACGATACCCTCTTGTCTTGTGTATTATTTTCTCGAGTATACGTATACCTTGTGCCAAAGCTACAATTCGGCCACAGACAATTAAGACGGGTTGCACCTTAGTGTGACAGAATCATCACTGCACGTCCTGTGTAGCTGAAGGCCCTTTCACAGCATGTGATCAGTCACATTATTGAAAGGAATTTCAAAATGTGGTAATGTATACAGGGGTTGTGTTGATGTATATGTGTTTGTGTATATATATATATATATCTGTTTGTGTGAGTGTACATAGAGGAGCTGTATGTGTTGCTAATATGAGTTTTTTGTGTATGAGGAAAGCTGTGTGCGAGTGTTTAGCAAACAGTGTATGTATTTATTTTACTCATTTATATAGCGCCATTAATTCCACAGCGCTTTACAGACATTATTGGCACTGTCCCCGATGGGGCTCACAATCTAAATTCCCTATCAGTATGTCTTTGGAATGTGGGAGCAACCCACGCAAACACGGGGAGAACATACAAACTCCTTACTCATTTATATAGCGCCATTAATTCCACAGCGCTTTACAGACATTATTGGCACTGTCCCCGATGGGGCTCACAATCTAAATTCACTATCTGTATGTCTTTGGCATGTAGGAGGAAACCCACGCAAATACGGGGAGAATATACAAACTCCTTGCAGATGTTGTCCTTGGTGGGATTTGAACTAAGGACCCCATCGCTGAGGCACTAACCACTGAGGTACCGTGCCAATGTAAGTAGCACATATGTGTGTGTGCATGTTTCAAAGCCGTGTTTGTTTTTGGGTAGCTGTGTTTGTGTAAGTAGAAGAGCTGTATGTGAATGTGAGAAAACCGTATATGTGTACGTGTGAGAGCTGAGTGTTATATAGGAAAGGTGTGTGTGTGTGAACATAGGAGAGCTGTGTGTTTCTATGTAGCTGAGCTGTGTGTGTTGGAGAGTTGTGTGTATGTAAGACAGCTGTGTGTAACTGAAATGTGTGTATGTATGTTGCAGACATGTGCGTATGCATAGCAGAGCTTAGTGTGCATATACTGTGCATGCAGTAGTGATGTGATTACGCATGTGCTCCAGAAAATGCATATAAACTGCCTGCTGCAAAGGTACACATGTATAATATACATGCTGCAGAGAAATACTAACATTAGATCTCTATCCACTATATTCTTCCCTACAGCAGTAAAGTCAGAACACATGACACATGCACAAAAACTGAACGGGTCAATAAGACCCTGTTCACACCACCCAAGAACTAAGACACAGAAACAGAACACAGTATGACAAACGTGCATAAATACTCTGTTGTAAAATAGACGTAACTGTAAGTAGCAAGTGCTAGTAAAAGATGTTAGCAAAACCAGGGTATTTTGTTGATACTTTTTTTGCAAAAAAATGTACGCTAAGCAGTAAAGTTAGTGTTATCAAATCCCCTACAAATTTATACCTGTGGGAAATTTTAATTAGTTGCAAAAGTTTTTATCCTATATTTTTACTAAGGAAACCTGGGGGTGTGTTTAAAATTAACGTGTGTCTAATAGTTAGAAAACTTTGAAATTTTACATAAATTAATAGCAAAATGTTTACATTACACCTATCAAAAAAACAGCCACCTCCATATCCCCTCAAGCTGTCCTATCCATCACCAAGATAGGTGCGCTTTCTGACATTTAGGTAGAAGTAATCTTCAAACAATTTGCTTCTAATTTAGATAAAGTAGCTGGAAGGTATATCATGGATACTCTACATGTGAGGTCAGCCTATTAAACACTAGTTGTAATATGTGTTTACAAAACTTCCATTTTCTCTATGCCTGACCTACACTACTTTGTTTTTTAGTAGGTATTAGTATAAAATGAGGTGGCCTTCACCATCCATCTCCTGAAATGGGCACCATCAATGGCATTTAACGGGTCCCAAGCACTTAATTACATCTCAATATGCCATATAAAGAGGCTGTCAGGCATATAAAGCTTACTGGAGTAATACTAAAATTATAGGCAAGGATGTGACATCTTATCAATGGTAAAGGCACCACAACAGAACCCAGGATGCTAAAACTCTAGGTTTTGACTCTGTGTAAACAATTGTACTTTTTATCTCCTGTATCAACTAGACCAGGGCTCCCCAACTCCGGTCCTCAAGGTCACCAATAGGTCATGTTTTCAGGATTTCCTCAGTATTGCCCAGGTGAATTGCATCACCTGTACAATACAAGGGAAATCCTGACAACATGACCTGTTGGTGGGCCTTGAGGACCGGAGTTGGGGAACCCTTAACTAGACAATAATTAGCATATTTAGCAAAGAAAAATCTTACTAAAAAGTGTATGTGTGTTACAGTCTAGAGGCAGCTTATTCTGAATGAGCAGAATGCTGACATCATTCCTGATCACTGAGAGAACTGTTTTCTCTGTTCTTGCCCCACACTGATCTATCTGATTGGTGCTGTACTGGAGAGAATGAAACTGGGACCTGCAGGGATACTGCACGTCCTGTGTAGCTGAAGGCCCTTTCACAGCATGTGATCAGTCACATTCTTGAAAGGAATTTCAAAATGTGGTAATGTATACAGAGGTTGTGTTGATGTATATGTGTTTGTGTATATATATATATATCTGTTTGTGTGAGTGTACATAGAGGAGCTATATGTGCTGCTTATGGGAGTTTTTTGTGTATGAGGAAAGCTGTGTGCGAGTGTTTAGCATACAGTGTATGTATTTATTATACTCATTTATATAGCGCCATTAATTCCACAGCGCTTTACAGACATTATTGGCACTGTCCCCGATGGGGCTCACAATCTAAATTCACTATCTGTATGTCTTTGGAATGTGGGAGCAACCCACGCAAACACGGGGAGAACATACAAACTCATTACTCATTTATATAGCGCCATTAATTCCACAGCGCTTTACAGACATTATTGGCACTGTCCCCGATGGGGCTCACAATCTAAATTCACTATCTGTATGTCTTTGGAATGTGTGAGCAACCCACGCAAACACGGGGAGAACATACAAACTCCTTACTCATTTATATAGCGCCATTAATTCCACAGCGCTTTACAGACATTATTGGCAATGTCCTCGATAGGGCTTACAATTTAAATTTCCTATCAGTATGTCTTTGGTATGTAGGAGGAAACCCACGCAAATACGGGGAGAATATACAAACTCCTTGCAGATGTTGTCCTTGGTGGGATTTGAACTAAGGACCCCATCGCTGAGGGACTAACCACTGAGGTACCGTGCCAATGTTAGTAGCACATATGTGTGTGTGCATGTTTCAAAGCCGTGTTTGTTTTTGGGTAGCTGTGTTTGTGTAAGTAGAAGAGCTGTATGTGAATGTGGGAAAACCGTATATGTGTACGTGTGAGAGCTGAGTGTTATATAGGAAAGGTGTGTGTTTGTGAACATAGGAGAGCAGTGTGTTTCTATGTAGCTGAGCTGTGTGTGTTGGAGAGGTGTGTGTATGTAAGACAGCTGTGTGTAACTGAAATGTGTGTATGTATGTTGCAGACATGTGCGTATGCATAGCAGAGCTTAGTGTGCATATACTGTGCATGCAGTAGTGATGTGATTACGCATGTGCTCCAGAAAATGCATATAAACTGCCTGCTGCAAAGGTACACATGTATAATATACATGCTGCAGAGAAATACTAACATTAGATCTCTATCCACTATATTCTTCCCTACAGCAGTAAAGTCAGAACACATGACACATGCACAAAAACTGAAGGGGTCAATAAGACCCTGTTCACACCACCCAAGAACTAAGACACAGAAACAGAACACAGTATGACAAACGTGCATAAATACTCTGTTGTAAAATAGACGTAACTGTAAGTAGCAAGTGCTAGTAAAAGATGTTAGCAAAACAAGGGTATTTTGTTGATACGTTTTTTTGCAAAAAAATGTACGCTAAGCAGTAAAGTTAGTGTTATCAAATCCCCTACAATTTTATACCTGTGGGAAATTTTAATTAGTTGCAAAAGTTTTTATCCTATATTTTTACTAAGTAAACCTGGGGGTGTGTTTAAAATTAACGAGTGTCTAATAGTTAGAAAACTTTGAAATTTTACATAAATTAATAGCAAAATGTTTACATTACACCTATCAAAAAAACAGCCACCTCCATATCCCCTCAAGCTGTCCTATCCATCACCAAGATAGGTGCGCTTTCTGCCATTTATGTAGAAGTAATCTTCAAACAATTTGCTTCTAATTTAGATAAAGTAGCTGGAAGGTATATCATGGATACTCTACATGTGAAGTCAGCCTATTAAACACTAGTTGTAATATGTGTTTACAAAACTTCCATTTTCTCTATGCCTGACCTACACTACTTTGTTTTTTAGTAGGTATTAGTATAAAATGAGGTGGCCTTCACCATCCATCTCCTGAAATGGGCACCATCAATGGCATTTAACGGGTCCCAAGCACTTAATTACATCTCAATATGCCATATAAAGAGGCTGTCAGGCATATAAAGCTTACTGGAGCAATACTAAAATTATAGGCAAGGATGTGACATTTTATCAATGGTAAAGGCACCACAACAGAACACAGGATGCTAAAACTCTAGGTTTTGACTCTGTGTAAACAATTGTACTTTTTATCTCCTGTATCAACTAGATCAGGGCTCCCCAACTCCGGTCCTCAAGGTCACCAACAGGTCATGTTTTCAGGATTTCCTCAGTATTGCCCAGGTGAATTGCATCACCTGTACAATACAAGGGAAATCCTGACAACATGACCTGTTGGTGGGCCTTGAGGACCGGAGTTGGGGAACCCTTAACTAGACAATAATTAGCATATTTAGCAAAGAAAAATCTTACTAAAAAGTGCATGTGTGTTACAGTCTAGAGGCAGCTTATTCTGAATGAGCAGAATGCTGACAACATCATTCCTGATCACTGAGAGAACTGTTTTCTCTGTTCTTGCCCCACACTGATCTATCTGATTGGTGCTGCACTGGAGAGAATGAAACTGGGACCTGCAGGGATACTGCACGTCCTGTGTAGCTGAAGGCCCTTTCACAGCATATGATCAGTCACATTCTTGAAAGGAATTTCAAAATGTGGTAATGTATACAGGGGTTGTGTTGATGTATATGTGTTTGTGTATATATAAATATATATCTGTTTGTGTGAGTGTACATAGAGGAGCTGTATGTGCTGCTTATATGAGTTTTTTGTGTATGAGGAAAGCTGTGTGCGAGTGTTTAGCAAACAGTGTATGTATTTATTTTACTCATTTATATAGCGCCATTAATTCCACAGCGCTTTACAGACATTATTGGCACTGTCCCCGATGGGGCTCACAATCTAAATTCACTATCTGTATGTCTTTGGAATGTGGGAGCAACCCACGCAAACACGGGGAGAACATACAAACTCCTTACTCATTTATATAGCGCCATTAATTCCACAGCGCTTTACAGACATTATTGGCACTGTCCTCGATAGGGCTTACAATTTAAATTTCCTATCAGTATGTCTTTGGTATGTAGGAGGAAACCCACGCAAATATGGGTAGAATATACAAACTCCTTGCAGATGTTGTCCTTGGTGGGATTTGAACTAAGGACCCCATCGCTGAGGGACTAACCACTGAGGTACCGTGCTGATGTAAGTAGCACATATGTGTGTGCATGTTTCAAAGCCGTGTTTGTTTTTGGGTAGCTGTGTTTGTGTAAGTAGAAGAGCTGTATGTGAATGTGGGAAAACTGTATATGTGTACGTGTAAGAGCTGAGTGTTATATAGGAAAGGTGTGTGTGTGTGAACATAGGAAAGCTGTGTGTTTCTATGTAGCTGAGCTGTGTGTGTTGGAGAGGTGTGTGTATGTAAGACAGCTGTGTGTAACTGAAATGTGTGTATGTATGTTGCAGACATGTGCGTATGCATAGCAGAGCTTAGTGTGCATATACTGTGCATGCAGTAGTGATGTGATTACGCATGTGCTCCAGAAAATGCATATAAACTGCCTGCTGCAAAGGTACACATGTATAATATACATGCTGCAGAAAAAATACTAACATTAGATCTCTATCCACTATATTCTTCCCTACAGCAGTAAAGTCAGAACACATGACACATGCACAAAAACTGAACGGGTCAATAAGACCCTGTTCACTCCACCCAAGAACTAAGACACAGAAACAGAACACAGTATGACAAACGTGGATAAATACTCTGTTGTAAAATATACGTAACTGTAAGTAGCAAGTGCTAGTAAAAGATGTTAGCAAAACCAGGGTATTTTGTTGATACGTTTTTTTGCAAAAAAATGTACGCTAAGTAGTAAAGTTAGTGTTATCAAATCCCCTACAAATTTATACCTGTGGGAAATTTTAATTAGTTGCAAAAGTTTTTATCCTATATTTTTACTAAGTAAACCTGGGGGTGTGTTTAAAATTAACGTGTGTCTAATAGTTAGAAAACTTTGAAATTTTACATAAATTAATAGCAAAATGTTTACATAACACCTATCAAAAAAACAGCCACCTCCATATCCCCTCAAGCTGTCCTATCCATCACCAAGATAGGTGCGCTTTCTGCCATTTAGGTAGAAGAAATCATCAAACAATTTGCTTCTAATTTAGATAAAGTAGCTGGAAGGTATATCATGGATACTCTACATGTGAGGTCAGCCTATTAAACACCAGTTGTAATATGTGTTTACAAAACTTCCATTTTCTCTATGCCTGACCTACACTACTTTGTTTTTTAGTAGGTATTAGTATAAAATGAGGTGGCCTTCACCATCCATCTCCAGAAATGGGCACCATCAATGGCATTTAACGGGTCCCAAGCACTTAATTACATCTCAATATGCCATATAAAGAGGCAGTCAGGCATATAAAGCTTACTGGAGTAATACTAAAATTATAGGCAAGGATGTGACATCTTATCAATGGTAAAGGCACCACAACAGAACCCAGGATGCTAAAATTCTAGGTTTTGACTCTGTGTAAACAATTGTACTTTTTAACTCCTGTATCAACTAGACCAGGGCTCCCCAACTCCGGTCCTCAAGGTCACCAACAGGTCATGTTTTCAGGATTTCCTCAGTATTGCCCAGGTGAATTGCATCACCTGTACAATACAAGGGAAATCCTGACAACATGACCTGTTGGTGGGCCTTGAGGACCGGAGTTGGGGAACCCTTAACTAGACAATAATTAGCATATTTAGCAAAGAAAAATCGTACTAAAAAGTGTATGTGTGTTACAGTCTAGAGGCAGCTTATTCTGAATGAGCAGAATGATGACAACATCCTTCCTGATCACTGAGAGAACTGTTCTCTCTGTTATTGCCCTACACTGATCTATCTGATTGCTGCTTTACTGGAGAGAATGAAACTGGGACCTGCAGGAATACTGCACGTCCTGTGTAGCTGAAGGCCCTTTCACAGCATGTGATCAGTCACATTATTGAAAGGAATTTCAAAATGTGGTAATGTATGTAGGGGTTGTGTTGATGTATATATGTTTGTATATATATATATATATATATATATATCTGTTTGTGTGAGTGTACATAGAGGAGCTGTATGTGTTGCTAATATGAGTTTTTTGTGTATGAGGAAAGCTGTGTGCGAGTGTTTAGCAAACAGTGTATGTATTTATTTTACTCATTTATATAGCGCCATTAATTCCACAGCGCTTTACAGACATTATTGGCACTGTCCCCGATGGGGCTCTCAATCTAAATTCCCTATCAGTATGTCTTTGGAATGTGGGAGCAACCCACGCAAACACGGGGAGAACATACAAACTCCTTACTCATTTATATAGCGCCATTAATTCCACAGCGCTTTACAGACATTATTGGCACTGTCCCCGATGGGGCTCACAATCTAAATTCACTATCTGTATGTCTTTGGCATGTAGGAGGAAACCCACGCAAATACGGGGAGAATATACAAACTCCTTGCAGATGTTGTCCTTGGTGGGATTTGAACTAAGGACCCCATCGCTGAGGGACTAACCACTGAGGTACCATGCCAATGTAAGTAGCACATATGTGTGTGTGCATGTTTCAAAGCCGTGTTTGTTTTTGGGTAGCTGTGTTTGTGTAAGTAGAAGAGCTGTATGTGAATGTGGGAAAACCGTATATGTGTACGTGTGAGAGCTGAGTGTTATATAGGAAAGGTGTGTGTGTGTGAACATAGGAGAGCTGTGTTTTTCTATGCAGCTGAGCTGTGTGTGTTGGAGAGGTGTGTGTATGTAAGACAGCTGTGTGTAACTGAAATGTGTGTATGTATGTTGAAGACATGTGCGTATGCATAGCAGAGCTTAGTGTGCATATACTGTGCATGCAGTAGTGATGTGATTACGCATGTGCTCCAGAAAATGCATATAAACTGCCTGCTGCAAAGGTACACATGTATAATATACATGCTGCAGAGAAATACTAACATTAGATCTCTATCCACTATATTCTTCCCTACAGCAGTAAAGTCAGAACACATGACACATTCACAAAAACTGAACGGGTCAATAAGACCCTGTTCACACCACCCAAGAACTAAGACACAGAAACAGAACACAGTATGACAAACGTGCATAAATACTCTGTTGTAAAATAGACGTAACTGTAAGTAGCAAGTGCTAGTAAAAGATGTTAGCAAAACCAGGGTATTTTGTTGATACTTTTTTTGCAAAAAAATGTACGCTAAGCAGTAAAGTTAGTGTTATCAAATCCCCTACAAATTTATACCTGTGGGAAATTTTAATTAGTTGCAAAAGTTTTTATCCTATATTTTTACTAAGGAAACCTGGGGGTGTGTTTAAAATTACCGTGTGTCTAATAGTTAGAAAACTTTGAAATTTTACATAAATTAATAGCAAAATGTTTACATTACACCTATCAAAAAAACAGCCACCTCCATATCCCCTCAAGCTGTCCTATCCATCACCAAGATAGGTGCGCTTTCTGACATTTAGGTAGAAGTAATCTTCAAACAATTTGCTTCTAATTTAGATAAAGTAGCTGGAAGGTATATCATGGATACTCTACATGTGAGGTCAGCCTATTAAACACCAGTTGTAATATGTGTTTACAAAACTTCCATTTTCTCTATGCCTGACCTACACTACTTTGTTTTTTAGTAGGTATTAGTATAAAATGAGGTGGCCTTCACCATCCATCTCCTGAAATGGGCACCATCAATGGCATTTAACGGGTCCCAAGCACTTAATTACATCTCAATATGCCATATAAAGAGGCTGTCAGGCATATAAAGCTTACTGGAGTAATACTAAAATTATAGGCAAGGATGTGACATCTTATCAATAATAAAGGCACCACAACAGAACCCAGGATGCTAAAACTCTAGGTTTTGACTCTGTGTAAACAATTGTACTTTTTATCTCCTGTATCAACTAGACCAGGGCTCTCCAACTCCGGTCCTCAAGGTCACCAACAGGTCATGTTTTCAGGATTTCCTCAGTATTGCCCAGGTGAATTGCATCACCTGTACAATACAAGGGAAATCCTGACAACATGACCTGTTGGTGGGCCTTGAGGACCGGAGTTGGGGAACCCTTAACTAGACAATAATTAGCATATTTAGCAAAGAAAAATCTTACTAAAAAGTGTATGTGTGTTACAGTCTAGAGGCAGCTTATTCTGAATGAGCAGAATGCTGACATCATTCCTGATCACTGAGAGAACTGTTTTCTCTGTTCTTGCCCCACACTGATCTATCTGATTGGTGCTGTACTATAGAGAATGAAACTGGGACCTGCAGGGATACTGCACGTCCTGTGTAGCTGAAGGCCCTTTCACAGCATGTGATCAGTCACATTCTTGAAAGGAATTTCAAAATGTGGTAATGTATACAGGGGTTGTGTTGATGTATATGTGTTTGTGTATATATATATATATCTGTTTGTGTGAGTGTACATAGAGGAGCTATATGTGCTGCTTATGGGAGTTTTTTGTGTATGAGGAAAGCTGTGTGCGAGTGTTTAGCAAACAGTGTATGTATTTATTATACTCATTTATAGAGCGCCATTAATTCCACAGCGCTTTACAGACGTTATTGGCACTGTCCCCGATGGGGCTCACAATCTAAATTCACTATCTGTATGTCTTTGGAATGTGGGAGCAACCCACGCAAACACGGGGAGAACATACAAACTCCTTACTCATTTATATAGCGCCATTAATTCCACAGCGCTTTACAGACATTATTGGCACTGTCCTCGATAGGGCTTACAATTTAAATTTCCTATCAGTATGTCTTTGGTATGTAGGAGGAAACCCACACAAATACGGGGAGAATATACAAACTCCTTGCAGATGTTGTCCTTGGTGGGATTTGAACTAAGGACCCCATCGCTGAGGGACTAACCACTGAGGTACCGTGCCGATGTAAGTAGCACATATGTGTGTGTGCATGTTTCAAAGCCGTGTTTGTTTTTGGGTAGCTGTGTTTGTGTAAGTAGAAGAGCTGTATGTGAATGTGGGAAAACCGTATATGTGTACGTGTAAGAGCTGAGTGTTATATAGGAAAGGTGTGTGTGAACAAAGGAGAGTTGTGTGTTTCTATGTAGCTGAGCTGTGTGTGTTGGAGAGGTGTGTGTATGTAAGACAGCTGTGTGTAACTGAAATGTGTGTATGTATGTTGCAGACATGTGCGTATGCATAGCAGAGCTTAGTGTGCATATACTGTGCATGCAGTAGTGATGTGATTACGCATGTGCTCCAGAAAATGCATATAAACTGCCTGCTGCAAAGGTACACATGTATAAAATACATGCTGCAGAAAAAATACTAACATTAGATCTCTATCCACTATATTCTTCCCTACAGCAGTAAAGTCAGAACACATGACACATGCACAAAAACTGAACGGGTCAATAAGACCCTGTTCACTCCACCCAAGAACTAAGACACAGAAACAGAACACAGTATGACAAACGTGCATAAATACTCTGTTGTAAAATATACGTAACTGTAAGTAGCAAGTGCTAGTAAAAGATGTTAGCAAAACCAGGGTATTTTGTTGATACTTTTTTTGCAAAAAAATGTACGCTAAGCAGTAAAGTTAGTGTTATCAAATCCCCTACAAATTTATACCTGTGGGAAATTTTAATTAGTTGCAAAAGTTTTTATCCTATATTTTTACTAAGTAAACCTGGGGGTGTGTTTAAAATTAACGTGTGTCTAATAGTTAGAAAACTTTGAAATTTTACATAAATTAATAGCAAAATGTTTACATAACACCTATCAAAAAACAGCCACCTCCATTTCCCCTCAAGCTGTCCTATCCATCACCAAGATAGGTGCGCTTTCTGCCATTTAGGTAGAAGAAATCTTCAAACAATTTGCTTCTAATTTAGATAAAGTAGCTGGAAGGTATATCATGGATACTCTACATGTGAGGTCAGCCTATTAAACACCAGTTGTAATATGTGTTTACAAAACTTCCATTTTCTCTATGCCTGACCTACACTACTTTGTTTTTTAGTAGGTATTAGTATAAAATGAGGTGGCCTTCACCATCCTTCTCCAGAAATGGGCACCATCAATGGCATTTAACGGGTCCCAAGCACTTAATTACATCTCAATATGCCATATAAAGAGGCTGTCAGGCATATAAAGCTTACTGGAGTAATACTAAAATTATAGGCAAGGATGTGACATCTTATCAATGGTAAAGGCACCACAACAGAACCCAGGATGCTAAAACTCTAGGTTTTGACTCTGTGTAAACAATTGTACTTTTTAACTCCTGTATCAACTAGACCAGGGCTCCCCAACTCCAGTCCTCAAGGTCACCAACAGGTCATGTTTTCAGGATTTCCTCAGTATTGCCCAGGTGAATTGCATCACCTGTACAATACAAGGGAAATCCTGACAACATGACCTGTTGGTGGGCCTTGAGGACCGGAGTTGGGGAACCCTTAACTAGACATTAATTAGCATATTTAGCAAAGAAAAATCTTACTAAAAAGTGTATGTGTGTTACAGTCTAGAGGCAGCTTATTCTGAATGAGCAGAATGCTGACAACATCCTTCCTGATCACTGAGAGAACTGTTTTCTCTGTTCTTGCCCCACACTGATCTATCTGATTGGTGCTGTACTGGAGAGAATGAAACTGGGACCTGCAGGGATACTGCACGTCCTGTGTAGCTGAAGGCCCTTTCACAGCATGTGATCAGTCACATTCTTGAAAGGAATTTCAAAATGTGGTAATGTATACAGGGGTTGTGTTGATGTATATGTGTTTGTGTATATATATATATATATATATCTGTTTGTGTGAGTGTACATAGAGGAGCTGTATGTGTTGCTAATATGAGTTTTTTGTGTATGAGGAAAGCTGTGTGCGAGTGTTTAGCAAACAGTGTATGTATTTATTTTACTCATTTATATAGCGCCATTAATTCCACAGCGCTTTACAGACATTATTGGCACTGTCCTCGATGGGGCTCACAATCTAAATTCCCTATCAGTATGTCTTTGGAATGTGGGAGCAACCCACGCAAACACGGGGAGAACATACAAACTCCTTACTCATTTATATAGCGCCATTAATTCCACAGCGCTTTACAGACATTATTGGCACTGTCCCCGATGGGGCTCACAATCTAAATTCACTATCTGTATGTCTTTGGAATGTGGGAGCAACCCACGCAAACACGGGGAGAACATACAAACTCCTTACTCATTTATATAGCGCCATTAATTCCACAGCGCTTTACAGACATTATTGGCACTGTCCTCGATAGGGCTTGCAATTTAAATTTCCTATCAGTATGTCTTTGGTATGTAGGAGGAAACCCACGCAAATACGGGGAGAATATACAAACTCCTTGCAGATGTTGTCCTTGGTGGGATTTGAACTAAGGACCCCATCGCTGAGGGACTAACCACTGAGGTACCGTGCCAATGTAAGTAGCACATATGTGTGTGTGCATGTTTCAAAGCCGTGTTTGTTTTTGGGTAGCTGTGTTTGTGTAAGTAGAAGAGCTGTATGTGAATGTGGGAAAACCGTATATGTGTATGTGTGAGAGCTGAGTGTTATATAGGAAAGGTGTGTGTGTGTAAACATAGGAGAGCTGTGTGTTTCTATGTAGCTGAGCTGTGTGTGTGTTGGAGAGGTGTGTGTATGTAAGACAGCTGTGTGTAACTGAAATGTGTGTATGTATGTTGCAGACATGTGCGTATGCATAGCAAAGCTTAGTGTGCATATACTGTGCATGCAGTAGTGATGTGATTACGCATGTGCTCCAGAAAATGCATATAAACTGCCTGCTGCAAAGGTACACATGTATAATATACATGCTGCAGAGAAATACTAACATTAGATCTCTATCCACTATATTCTTCCCTACAGCAGTAAAGTCAGAACACATGACACATGCACAAAAACTGAACGAGTCAATAAGACCCTGTTCACACCACCCAAGAACTAAGACACAGAAACAGAACACAGTATGACAAACGTGCATGAATACTCTGTTGTAAAATATACGTAAATGTAAGTAGCAAGTGCTAGTAAAAGATGTTAGCAAAACCAGGGTATTTTGTTGATACGTTTTTCTGCAAAAAAAATGTACGCTAAGCAGTAAAGTTAGTGTTATCAAATCCCCTACAAATTTATACCTGTGGGAAATTTTAATTAGTTGCAAAAGTTTTTATCCTATATTTTTACTAAGTAAACCTGGGGGTGTGTTTAAAACTAACGTGTGTCTAATAGTTAGAAAACTTTGAAATTTTACATAAATTAATAGCAAAATGTTTACATTACACCCATCAAAAAAACAGCCACCTCCATATCCCCTCAAGCTGTCCTATCCATCACCAAGATAGGTGCGCTTTCTGCCATTTAGGTAGAAGTAATCTTCAAACAATTTGCTTCTAATTTAGATAAAGTAGCTGGAAGGTATATCATGGATACTCTACATGTGAGGTCAGCCTATTAAACACTAGTTGCAATATGTGTTTACAAAACTTCCATTTTCTCTATGCCTGACCTACACTACTTTGTTTTTTAGTAGGTATTAGTATAAAATGAGGTGGCCTTCACCATCCATCTCCAGAAATGGGCACCATCAATGGCATTTAACGGGTCCCAAGCACTTAATTGCATCTCAATATGCCATATAAAGAGGCTGTCAGGCATATAAAGCCTACTGGAGTAATACTAAAATTATAGGCAAGGATGTGACATCTTATCAATGGTAAAGGCACCACAACAGAACCCAGGATGCTAAAACTCTAGGTTTTGACTCTGTGTAAACAATTGTACTTTTTAACTCCTGTATCAACTAGACCAGGGCTCCCCAACTCCGGTCCTCAAGGTCACCAACAAGTCATGTTTTCAGGATTTCCTCAGTATTGCCCAGGTGAATTGCATCACCTGTACAATACAAGGGAAATCCTGACAACATGACCTGTTGGTGGGCCTTGAGGACCGGAGTTGGGGAACCCTTAACTAGACAATAATGAGCATATTTAGCAAAGAAAAATCTTACTAAAAAGTGTATGTGTGTTACAGTCTAGAGGCAGCTTATTCTGAATGAGCAGAATGCTGACAACATCCTTCCTGATCACTGAGAGAACTCTTTTCTCTGTTCTAGCCCCACACTGATCTATCTGATTGGTGCTGTACTGGAGAGAATGAAACTGGGACCTGCAGGGATACTGCACGTCCTGTGTAGCTGAAGGCCCTTTCACAGCATGTGATCAGTCACATTCTTGAAAGGAATTTCAAAATGTGGTAATGTATACAGGGGTTGTGTTGATGTATATGTGTTTGTGTATATATATATATATATATATATTGTTTGTGTGAGTGTACATAGAGGAGCTGTATGTGTTGCTAATATGAGTTGTTTGTGTATGAGGAAAGCTGTGTGCGAGTGTTTAGCCAACAGTGTATGTATTTATTTTACTCATTTATATAGCGCCATTAAATCCACAGCGCTTTACAGACATTATTGGCACTGTCCCCGATGGGGCTCACAATCTAAATTCCCTATCAGTATGTCTTTGGAATGTGGGAGCAACCCACGCAAACACGGGGAGAACATACAAACTCCTTACTCATTTATATAGCGCCATTAATTCCACAGCGCTTTACAGACATTATTTGCACTGTCCCCGATGGGGCTCACAATCTAAATTCACTATCTGTATGTCTTCGGAATGTGGGAGCAACCCACGCAAACACAGGGAGAACATACAAACTCCTTACTCATTTATATAGCGCCATTAATTCCACAGCGCTTTACAGATATTATTGGCAATGTCCTCGATAGGGCTTACAATTTAAATTTCCTATCAGTATGTCTTTGGTATGTAGGAGGAAACCCACGCAAATACGGGGAGAATATACAAAGTCCTTGCAGATGTTGTCCTTGGTGGGATTTGAACTAAGGACCCCATCGCTGAGTGACTAACCACTGAGGTACCGTGCCAATGTAAGTAGCACATATGTGAGTGTGCATGTTTCAAAGCCGTGTTTGTTTTTGCGTAGCTGTGTTTGTGTAAGTAGAAGAGCTGTATGTGAATGTGGGAAAACCGTATATGTGTACGTGTGAGAGCTGAGTGTTATATAGGAAAGGTGTGTGTGTGTAAACATAGGAGAGCTGTGTGTTTCTATGTAGCTGAGCTGTGTGTGTGTTGGAGAGGTGTGTATGTAAGACAGCTGTGTGTAACTGAAATGTGTGTATGTATGTTGCAGACATGTGCGTATGCATAGCAGAGCTTAGTGTGCATATACTGTGCATGCAGTAGTGATGTGATTACGCATGTGCTCCAGAAAATGCATATAAACTGCCTGCTGCAAAGGTACACATGTATAATATACATGCTGCAGAGAAATACTAACATTAGATCTCTATCCACTATATTCTTCCCTACAGCAGTAAAGTCAGAACACATGACACATGCACAAAAACTGAACGGGTCAATAAGACCCTGTTCACACCACCCAAGAACTAAGACACAGAAACAGAACACAGTATGACAAACGTGCATAAATACTCTGTTGTAAAATAGACGTAACTGTAAGTAGCAAGTGCTAGTAAAAGATGTTAGCAAAACCAGGGTATTTTGTTGATACGTTTTTTTGCAAAAAAATGTACGCTAAGCAGTAAAGTTAGTGTTATCAATTCCCCTACAAATTTATACCTGTGGGAAATTTTAATTAGTTGCAAAAGTTTTTATCCTATATTTTTACTAAGTAAACCTGGGGGTGTGTTTAAAATTAACGTGTGTCTAATAGTTAGAAAACTTTGAAATTTTACATAAATTAATAGCAAAATGTTTACATAACACCTATCAAAAAAACAGCCACCTCCATATCCCCTCAAGCTGTCCTATCCATCACCAAGATAGGTGCGCTTTCTGCCATTTAGGTAGAAGCAATCTTCAAACAATTTGCTTCTAATTTAGATAAAGTAGCTGGAAGGTATATCATGGATACTCTACATGTGAGGTCAGCCTATTAAACACTAGTTGTAATATGTGTTTATAAAACTTCCATTTTCTCTATGCCTGACCTACACTACTTTGTTTTTTAGTAGGTATTAGTATAAAATGAGGTGGCCTTCACCATCCATCTCCAGAAATGGGCACCATCAATGGCATTTAACGGGTCCCAAGCACTTAATTACATCTCAATATGCCATATAAAGAGGCTGTCAGGCATATAAAGCTTACTGGAGTAATACTAAAATTATAGGCAAGGATGTGACATCTTATCAATGGTAAAGGCACCACAACAGAACCCAGGATGCTAAAACTCTAGGTTTTGACTCTGTGTAAACAATTGTACTTTTTAACTCCTGTATCAACTAGACCAGGGCTCCCCAACTCCAGTCCTCAAGGTCACCAACAGGTCATGTTTTCAGGATTTCCTCAGTATTGCCCAGGTGAATTGCATCACCTGTACAATACAAGGGAAATCCTGACAACATGACCTGTTGGTGGGCCTTGAGGACCGGAGTTGGGGAACCCTTAACTAGACATTAATTAGCATATTTAGCAAAGAAAAATCTTACTAAAAAGTGTATGTGTGTTACAGTCTAGAGGCAGCTTATTCTGAATGAGCAGAATGCTGACAACATCCTTCCTGATCACTGAGAGAACTGTTTTCTCTGTTCTTGCCCCACACTGATCTATCTGATTGGTGCTGTACTGGAGAGAATGAAACTGGGACCTGCAGGGATACTGCACGTCCTGTGTAGCTGAAGGCCCTTTCACAGCATGTGATCAGTCACATTCTTGAAAGGAATTTCAAAATGTGGTAATGTATACAGGGGTTGTGTTGATGTATATGTGTTTGTGTATATATATATATATATATATATTGTTTGTGTGAGTGTACATAGAGGAGCTGTATGTGTTGCTAATATGAGTTGTTTGTGTATGAGGAAAGCTGTGTGCGAGTGTTTAGCCAACAGTGTATGTATTTATTTTACTCATTTATATAGCGCCATTAAATCCACAGCGCTTTACAGACATTATTGGCACTGTCCCCGATGGGGCTCACAATCTAAATTCCCTATCAGTATGTCTTTGGAATGTGGGAGCAACCCACGCAAACACGGGGAGAACATACAAACTCCTTACTCATTTATATAGCGCCATTAATTCCACAGCGCTTTACAGACATTATTTGCACTGTCCCCGATGGGGCTCACAATCTAAATTCACTATCTGTATGTCTTCGGAATGTGGGAGCAACCCACGCAAACACAGGGAGAACATACAAACTCCTTACTCATTTATATAGCGCCATTAATTCCACAGCGCTTTACAGATATTATTGGCAATGTCCTCGATAGGGCTTACAATTTAAATTTCCTATCAGTATGTCTTTGGTATGTAGGAGGAAACCCACGCAAATACGGGGAGAATATACAAAGTCCTTGCAGATGTTGTCCTTGGTGGGATTTGAACTAAGGACCCCATCGCTGAGTGACTAACCACTGAGGTACCGTGCCAATGTAAGTAGCACATATGTGAGTGTGCATGTTTCAAAGCCGTGTTTGTTTTTGCGTAGCTGTGTTTGTGTAAGTAGAAGAGCTGTATGTGAATGTGGGAAAACCGTATATGTGTACGTGTGAGAGCTGAGTGTTATATAGGAAAGGTGTGTGTGTGTAAACATAGGAGAGCTGTGTGTTTCTATGTAGCTGAGCTGTGTGTGTGTTGGAGAGGTGTGTATGTAAGACAGCTGTGTGTAACTGAAATGTGTGTATGTATGTTGCAGACATGTGCGTATGCATAGCAGAGCTTAGTGTGCATATACTGTGCATGCAGTAGTGATGTGATTACGCATGTGCTCCAGAAAATGCATATAAACTGCCTGCTGCAAAGGTACACATGTATAATATACATGCTGCAGAGAAATACTAACATTAGATCTCTATCCACTATATTCTTCCCTACAGCAGTAAAGTCAGAACACATGACACATGCACAAAAACTGAACGGGTCAATAAGACCCTGTTCACACCACCCAAGAACTAAGACACAGAAACAGAACACAGTATGACAAACGTGCATAAATACTCTGTTGTAAAATAGACGTAACTGTAAGTAGCAAGTGCTAGTAAAAGATGTTAGCAAAACCAGGGTATTTTGTTGATACGTTTTTTTGCAAAAAAATGTACGCTAAGCAGTAAAGTTAGTGTTATCAATTCCCCTACAAATTTATACCTGTGGGAAATTTTAATTAGTTGCAAAAGTTTTTATCCTATATTTTTACTAAGTAAACCTGGGGGTGTGTTTAAAATTAACGTGTGTCTAATAGTTAGAAAACTTTGAAATTTTACATAAATTAATAGCAAAATGTTTACATAACACCTATCAAAAAAACAGCCACCTCCATATCCCCTCAAGCTGTCCTATCCATCACCAAGATAGGTGCGCTTTCTGCCATTTAGGTAGAAGCAATCTTCAAACAATTTGCTTCTAATTTAGATAAAGTAGCTGGAAGGTATATCATGGATACTCTACATGTGAGGTCAGCCTATTAAACACTAGTTGTAATATGTGTTTACAAAACTTCCATTTTCTCTATGCCTGACCTACACTACTTTGTTTTTTAGTAGGTATTAGTATAAAATGAGGTGGCCTTCACCATCCATCTCCAGAAATGGGCACCATCAATGGCATTTAACGGGTCCCAAGCACTTAATTACATCTCAATATGCCATATAAAGAGGCTGTCAGGCATATAAAGCTTACTGGAGTAATACTAAAATTATAGGCAAGGATGTGACATCTTATCAATGGTAAAGGCACCACAACAGAACCCAGGATGCTAAAACTCTAGGTTTTGACTCTGTGTAAACAATTGTACTTTTTAACTCCTGTATCAACTAGACCAGGGCTCCCCAACTCCAGTCCTCAAGGTCACCAACAGGTCATGTTTTCAGGATTTCCTCAGTATTGCCCAGGTGAATTGCATCACCTGTACAATACAAGGGAAATCCTGACAACATGACCTGTTGGTGGGCCTTGAGGACCGGAGTTGGGGAACCCTTAACTAGACATTAATTAGCATATTTAGCAAAGAAAAATCTTACTAAAAAGTGTATGTGTGTTACAGTCTAGAGGCAGCTTATTCTGAATGAGCAGAATGCTGACAACATCCTTCCTGATCACTGAGAGAACTGTTTTCTCTGTTCTTGCCCCACACTGATCTATCTGATTGGTGCTGTACTGGAGAGAATGAAACTGGGACCTGCAGGGATACTGCACGTCCTGTGTAGCTGAAGGCCCTTTCACAGCATGTGATCAGTCACATTCTTGAAAGGAATTTCAAAATGTGGTAATGTATACAGGGGTTGTGTTGATGTATATGTGTTTGTGTATATATATATATATATATATTGTTTGTGTGAGTGTACATAGAGGAGCTGTATGTGTTGCTAATATGAGTTGTTTGTGTATGAGGAAAGCTGTGTGCGAGTGTTTAGCAAACAGTGTATGTATTTATTTCACTCATTTATATAGCGCCATTAATTCCACAGCGCTTTACAGACATTATTGGCACTGTCCCCGATGGGGCTCACAATCTAAATTCACTATCTGTATGTCTTTGGAATGTGGGAGCAACCCATGCAAACACGGGGAGAACATACAAACTCCTTACTCATTTATATAGCGCCATTAATTCCACAGCGCTTTACAGACATTATTGGCACTGTCCTCGATAGGGCTTACAATTTAAATTTCCTATCAGTATGTCTTTGGTATGTAGGAGGAAACCCACGCAAATACGGGGAGAATATACAAACTCCTTGCAGATGTTGTCCTTGGTGGGATTTGAACTAAGGACCCCATCGCTGAGGGACTAACCACTGAGGTACCGTGCCAATGTAAGTAGCACATATGTGTGTGTGCATGTTTCAAAGCCGTGTTTGTTTTTGGGTAGCTGTGTTTGTGTAAGTAGAAGAGCTGTATGTGAATGTGGGAAAACCGTATATGTGTACGTGTGAGAGCTGAGTGTTATATAGGAAAGGTGTGTGTGTGTAAACATAGGAGAGCTGTGTGTTTCTATGTAGCTGAGCTGTGTGTGTGTTGGAGAGGTGTGTGTATGTAAGACAGCTGTGTGTAACTGAAATGTGTGTATGTATGTTGCAGACATGTGCGTATGCATAGCAAAGCTTAGTGTGCATATACTGTGCATGCAGTAGTGATGTGATTACGCATGTGCTCCAGAAAATGCATATAAACTGCCTGCTGCAAAGGTACACATGTATAATATACATGCTGCAGAGAAATACTAACATTAGATCTCTATCCACTATATTCTTCCCTACAGCAGTAAAGTCAGAACACATGACACATGCACAAAAACTGAACGAGTCAATAAGACCCTGTTCACACCACCCAAGAACTAAGACACAGAAACAGAACACAGTATGACAAACGTGCATGAATACTCTGTTGTAAAATATACGTAACTGTAAGTAGCAAGTGCTAGTAAAAGATGTTAGCAAAACCAGGGTATTTTGTTGATACGTTTTTTTGCAAAAAAAATGTACGCTAAGCAGTAAAGTTAGTGTTATCAAATCCCCTACAAATTTATACCTGTGGGAAATTTTAATTAGTTGCAAAAGTTTTTATCCTATATTTTTACTAAGTAAACCTGGGGGGGTGTTTAAAACTAACGTGTGTCTAATAGTTAGAAAACTTTGAAATTTTACATAAATTAATAGCAAAATGTTTACATTACACCCATCAAAAAAACAGCCACCTCCATATCCCCTCAAGCTGTCATATCCATCACCAAGATAGGTGCGCTTTCTGCCATTTAGGTAGAAGTAATCTTCAAACAATTTGCTTCTAATTTAGATAAAGTAGCTGGAAGGTATATCATGGATACTCTACATGTGAGGTCAGCCTATTAAACACTAGTTGTAATATGTGTTTACAAAACTTCCATTTTCTCTATGCCTGACCTACACTACTTTGTTTTTTAGTAGGTATTAGTGTAAAATGAGGTGGCCTTCACCATCCATCTCCAGAAATGGGCACCATCAATGGCATTTAACGGGTCCCAAGCACTTAATTGCATCTCAATATGCCATATAAAGAGGCTGTCAGGCATATAAAGCCTACTGGAGTAATACTAAAATTATAGGCAAGGATGTGACATCTTATCAATGGTAAAGGCACCACAACAGAACCCAGGATGCTAAAACTCTAGGTTTTGACTCTGTGTAAACAATTGTACTTTTTAACTCCTGTATCAACTAGACCAGGGCTCCCCAACTCCGGTCCTCAAGGTCACCAACAAGTCATGTTTTCAGGATTTCCTCAGTATTGCCCAGGTGAATTGCATCACCTGTACAATACAAGGGAAATCCTGACAACATGACCTGTTGGTGGGCCTTGAGGACCGGAGTTGGGGAACCCTTAACTAGACAATAATGAGCATATTTAGCAAAGAAAAATCTTACTAAAAAGTGTATGTGTGTTACAGTCTAGAGGCAGCTTATTCTGAATGAGCAGAATGCTGACAACATCCTTCCTGATCACTGAGAGAACTCTTTTCTCTGTTCTTGTCCTACACTGATCTATCTGATTGGTGCTGTACTGGAGAGAATGAAACTGGGACCTGCAGGGATACTGCACGTCCTGTGTAGCTGAAGGCCCTTTCACAGCATGTGATCAGTCACATTCTTGAAAGGAATTTCAAAATGTGGTAATGTATACAGGGGTTGTGTTGATGTATATGTGTTTGTGTATATATATATATATATATATATATTGTTTGTGTGAGTGTACATAGAGGAGCTGTATGTGTTGCTAATATGAGTTGTTTGTGTATGAGGAAAGCTGTGTGCGAGTGTTTAGCCAACAGTGTATGTATTTATTTTACTCATTTATATAGCGCCATTAAATCCACAGCGCTTTACAGACATTATTGGCACTGTCCCCGATGGGGCTCACAATCTAAATTCCCTATCAGTATGTCTTTGGAATGTGGGAGCAACCCACGCAAACACGGGGAGAACATACAAACTCCTTACTCATTTATATAGCGCCATTAATTCCACAGCGCTTTACAGACATTATTGGCACTGTCCCCGATGGGGCTCACAATCTAAATTCACTATCTGTATGTCTTCGGAATGTGGGAGCAACCCACGCAAACACAGGGAGAACATACAAACTCCTTACTCATTTATATAGCGCCATTAATTCCACAGCGCTTTACAGATATTATTGGCAATGTCCTCGATAGGGCTTACAATTTAAATTTCCTATCAGTATGTCTTTGGTATGTAGGAGGAAACCCACGCAAATACGGGGAGAATATACAAAGTCCTTGCAGATGTTGTCCTTGGTGGGATTTGAACTAAGGACCCCATCGCTGAGTGACTAACCACTGAGGTACCGTGCCAATGTAAGTAGCACATATGTGAGTGTGCATGTTTCAAAGCCGTGTTTGTTTTTGCGTAGCTGTGTTTGTGTAAGTAGAAGAGCTGTATGTGAATGTGGGAAAACCGTATATGTGTACGTGTGAGAGCTGAGTGTTATATAGGAAAGGTGTGTGTGTGTAAACATAGGAGAGCTGTGTGTTTCTATGTAGCTGAGCTGTGTGTGTTGGAGAGGTGTGTATGTAAGACAGCTGTGTGTAACTGAAATGTGTGTATGTATGTTGCAGACATGTGCGTATGCATAGCAGAGCTTAGTGTGCATATACTGTGCATGCAGTAGTGATGTGATTACGCATGTGCTCCAGAAAATGCATATAAACTGCCTGCTGCAAAGGTACACATGTATAATATACATGCTGCAGAGAAATACTAACATTAGATCTCTATCCACTATATTCTTCCCTACAGCAGTAAAGTCAGAACACATGACACATGCACAAAAACTGAACGGGTCAATAAGACCCTGTTCACACCACCCAAGAACTAAGACACAGAAACAGAACACAGTATGACAAACGTGCATAAATACTCTGTTGTAAAATAGACGTAACTGTAAGTAGCAAGTGCTAGTAAAAGATGTTAGCAAAACCAGGGTATTTTGTTGATACGTTTTTTTGCAAAAAAATGTACGCTAAGCAGTAAAGTTAGTGTTATCAATTCCCCTACAAATTTATACCTGTGGGAAATTTTAATTAGTTGCAAAAGTTTTTATCCTATATTTTTACTAAGTAAACCTGGGGGTGTGTTTAAAATTAACGTGTGTCTAATAGTTAGAAAACTTTGAAATTTTACATAAATTAATAGCAAAATGTTTACATAACACCTATCAAAAAAACAGCCACCTCCATATCCCCTCAAGCTGTCCTATCCATCACCAAGATAGGTGCGCTTTCTGCCATTTAGGTAGAAGCAATCTTCAAACAATTTGCTTCTAATTTAGATAAAGTAGCTGGAAGGTATATCATGGATACTCTACATGTGAGGTCAGCCTATTAAACACTAGTTGTAATATGTGTTTACAAAACTTCCATTTTCTCTATGCCTGACCTACACTACTTTGTTTTTTAGTAGGTATTAGTATAAAATGAGGTGGCCTTCACCATCCATCTCCAGAAATGGGCACCATCAATGGCATTTAACGGGTCCCAAGCACTTAATTACATCTCAATATGCCATATAAAGAGGCTGTCAGGCATATAAAGCTTACTGGAGTAATACTAAAATTATAGGCAAGGATGTGACATCTTATCAATGGTAAAGGCACCACAACAGAACCCAGGATGCTAAAACTCTAGGTTTTGACTCTGTGTAAACAATTGTACTTTTTAACTCCTGTATCAACTAGACCAGGGCTCCCCAACTCCAGTCCTCAAGGTCACCAACAGGTCATGTTTTCAGGATTTCCTCAGTATTGCCCAGGTGAATTGCATCACCTGTACAATACAAGGGAAATCCTGACAACATGACCTGTTGGTGGGCCTTGAGGACCGGAGTTGGGGAACCCTTAACTAGACATTAATTAGCATATTTAGCAAAGAAAAATCTTACTAAAAAGTGTATGTGTGTTACAGTCTAGAGGCAGCTTATTCTGAATGAGCAGAATGCTGACAACATCCTTCCTGATCACTGAGAGAACTGTTTTCTCTGTTCTTGCCCCACACTGATCTATCTGATTGGTGCTGTACTGGAGAGAATGAAACTGGGACCTGCAGGGATACTGCACGTCCTGTGTAGCTGAAGGCCCTTTCACAGCATGTGATCAGTCACATTCTTGAAAGGAATTTCAAAATGTGGTAATGTATACAGGGGTTGTGTTGATGTATATGTGTTTGTGTATATATATATATATATATATTGTTTGTGTGAGTGTACATAGAGGAGCTGTATGTGTTGCTAATATGAGTTGTTTGTGTATGAGGAAAGCTGTGTGCGAGTGTTTAGCAAACAGTGTATGTATTTATTTCACTCATTTATATAGCGCCATTAATTCCACAGCGCTTTACAGACATTATTGGCACTGTCCCCGATGGGGCTCACAATCTAAATTCACTATCTGTATGTCTTTGGAATGTGGGAGCAACCCATGCAAACACGGGGAGAACATACAAACTCCTTACTCATTTATATAGCGCCATTAATTCCACAGCGCTTTACAGACATTATTGGCACTGTCCTCGATAGGGCTTACAATTTAAATTTCCTATCAGTATGTCTTTGGTATGTAGGAAGAAACCCACGCAAATACGGGGAGAATATACAAACTCCTTGCAGATGTTGTCCTTGGTGGGATTTGAACTAAGGACCCCATCGCTGAGGGACTAACCACTGAGGTACCGTGCCAATGTAAGTAGCACATATGTGTGTGTGCATGTTTCAAAGCCGTGTTTGTTTTTGGGTAGCTGTGTTTGTGTAAGTAGAAGAGCTGTATGTGAATGTGGGAAAACCGTATATGTGTACGTGTGAGAGCTGAGTGTTATATAGGAAAGGTGTGTGTGTGTAAACATAGGAGAGCTGTGTGTTTCTATGTAGCTGAGCTGTGTGTGTGTTGGAGAGGTGTGTGTATGTAAGACAGCTGTGTGTAACTGAAATGTGTGTATGTATGTTGCAGACATGTGCGTATGCATAGCAAAGCTTAGTGTGCATATACTGTGCATGCAGTAGTGATGTGATTACGCATGTGCTCCAGAAAATGCATATAAACTGCCTGCTGCAAAGGTACACATGTATAATATACATGCTGCAGAGAAATACTAACATTAGATCTCTATCCACTATATTCTTCCCTACAGCAGTAAAGTCAGAACACATGACACATGCACAAAAACTGAACGAGTCAATAAGACCCTGTTCACACCACCCAAGAACTAAGACACAGAAACAGAACACAGTATGACAAACGTGCATGAATACTCTGTTGTAAAATATACGTAACTGTAAGTAGCAAGTGCTAGTAAAAGATGTTAGCAAAACCAGGGTATTTTGTTGATACGTTTTTTTGCAAAAAAAATGTACGCTAAGCAGTAAAGTTAGTGTTATCAAATCCCCTACAAATTTATACCTGTGGGAAATTTTAATTAGTTGCAAAAGTTTTTATCCTATATTTTTACTAAGTAAACCTGGGGGTGTGTTTAAAACTAACGTGTGTCTAATAGTTAGAAAACTTTGAAATTTTACATAAATTAATAGCAAAATGTTTACATTACACCCATCAAAAAAACAGCCACCTCCATATCCCCTCAAGCTGTCCTATCCATCACCAAGATAGGTGCGCTTTCTGCCATTTAGGTAGAAGTAATCTTCAAACAATTTGCTTCTAATTTAGATAAAGTAGCTGGAAGGTATATCATGGATACTCTACATGTGAGGTCAGCCTATTAAAAAACTAGTTGTAATATGTGTTTACAAAACTTCCATTTTCTCTATGCCTGACCTACACTACTTTGTTTTTTAGTAGGTATTAGTATAAAATGAGGTGGCCTTCACCATCCATCTCCAGAAATGGGCACCATCAATGGCATTTAACGGGTCCCAAGCACTTAATTGCATCTCAATATGCCATATAAAGAGGCTGTCAGGCATATAAAGCCTACTGGAGTAATACTAAAATTATAGGCAAGGATGTGACATCTTATCAATGGTAAAGGCACCACAACAGAACCCAGGATGCTAAAACTCTAGGTTTTGACTCTGTGTAAACAATTGTACTTTTTAACTCCTGTATCAACTAGACCAGGGCTCCCCAACTCCGGTCCTCAAGGTCACCAACAAGTCATGTTTTCAGGATTCCCTCAGTATTGCCCAGGTGAATTGCATCACCTGTACAATACAAGGGAAATCCTGACAACATGACCTGTTGGTGGGCCTTGAGGACCGGAGTTGGGGAACCCTTAACTAGACAATAATTAGCATATTTAGCAAAGAAAAATCTTACTAAAAAGTGTATGTGTGTTACAGTCTAGAGGCAGCTTATTCTGAATGAGCAGAATGCTGACAACATCCTTCCTGATCACTGAGAGAACTCTTTTCTCTGTTCTTGTCCTACACTGATCTATCTGATTGGTGCTGTACTGGAGAGAATGAAACTGGGACCTGCAGGGATACTGCACGTCCTGTGTAGCTGAAGGCCCTTTCACAGCATGTGATCAGTCACATTCTTGAAAGGAATTTCAAAATGTGGTAATGTATACAGGGGTTGTGTTGATGTATATGTGTTTGTGTATATATATATATATATATTGTTTATGTGAGTGTACATAGAGGAGCTGTATGTGTTGCTAATATGAGTTGTTTATGTATGAGGAAAGCTGTATGCGAGTGTTTAGCCAACAGTGTATGTATTTATTTTACTCATTTATATAGCGCCATTAAATCCACAGCGCTTTACAGACATTATTGGCACTGTCCCCGATGGGGCTCACAATCTAAATTCCCTATCAGTATGTCTTTGGAATGTGGGAGCAACCCACGCAAACACGGGGAGAACATACAAACTCCTTACTCATTTATATAGCGCCATTAATTCCACAGCGCTTTACAGACATTATTGGCACTGTCCCCGATGGGGCTCACAATCTAAATTCACTATCTGTATGTCTTCGGAATGTGGGAGCAACCCACGCAAACACGGGGAGAACATACAAACTCCTTACTCATTTATATAGCGCCATTAATTCCACAGCGCTTTACAGATATTATTGGCAATGTCCTCGATAGGGCTTACAATTTAAATTTCCTATCAGTATGTCTTTGGTATGTAGGAGGAAACCCACGCAAATACGGGGAGAATATACAAAGTCCTTGCAGATGTTGTCCTTGGTGGGATTTGAACTAAGGACCCCAACGCTGAGTGACTAACCACTGAGGTACCGTGCCAATGTAAGTAGCACATATGTGAGTGTGCATGTTTCAAAGCCGTGTTTGTTTTTGCGTAGCTGTGTTTGTGTAAGTAGAAGAGCTGTATGTGAATGTGGGAAAACCGTATATGTGTACGTGTGAGAGCTGAGTGTTATATAGGAAAGGTGTGTGTGTGTAAACATAGGAGAGCTGTGTGTTTCTATGTAGCTGAGCTGTGTGTGTGTTGGAGAGGTGTGTATGTAAGACAGCTGTGTGTAACTGAAATGTGTGTATGTTGCAGATATGTGCGTATGCATAGCAGAGCTTAGTGTGCATATACTGTGCATGCAGTAGTGATGTGATTACGCATGTGCTCCAGAAAATGCATATAAACTGCCTGCTGCAAAGGTACACATGTATAATATACATGCTGCAGAGAAATACTAACATTAGATCTCTATCCACTATATTCTTCCCTACAGCAGTAAAGTCAGAACACATGACACATGCACAAAAACTGAACGGGTCAATAAGACCCTGTTCACATCACCCAAGAACTAAGACACAGAAACAGAACACAGTATGACAAACGTGCATAAATACTCTGTTGTAAAATAGACGTAACTGTAAGTAGCAAGTGCTAGTAAAAGATGTTAGCAAAACCAGGGTATTTTGTTGATACGTTTTTTTGCAAAAAAATGTACGCTAAGCAGTAAAGTTAGTGTTATCAAATCCCCTACAAATTTATACCTGTGGGAAATTTTAATTAGTTGCAAAAGTTTTTATCCTATATTTTTACTAAGTAAACCTGGGGGTGTGTTTAAAATTAACGTGTGTCTAATAGTTAGAAAACTTTGAAATTTTACATAAATTAATAGCAAAATGTTTACATAACACCTATCAAAAAAACAGCCACCTCCATATCCCCTCAAGCTGTCCTATCCATCACCAAGATAGGTGCGCTTTCTGCCATTTAGGTAGAAGCAATCTTCAAACAATTTGCTTCTAATTTAGATAAAGTAGCTGGAAGGTATATCATGGATACTCTACATGTGAGGTCAGCCTATTAAACACTAGTTGTAATATGTGTTTACAAAATTTCCATTTTCTCTATGCCTGACCTACACTTCTTTGTTTTTTAGTAGGTATTAGTATAAAATGAGGTGGCCTTCACCATCCATCTCCAGAAATGGGCACCATCAATGGCATTTAACGGGTCCCAAGCACTTAATTACATCTCAATATGCCATATAAAGAGGCTGTCAGGCATATAAAGCTTACTGGAGTAATACTAAAATTATAGGCAAGGATGTGACATCTTATCAATGGTAAAGGCACCACAACAGAACCCAGGATGCTAAAACTCTAGGTTTTGACTCTGTGTAAACAATTGTACTTTTTAACTCCTGTATCAACTAGACCAGGGCTCCCCAACTCCAGTCCTCAAGGTCACCAACAGGTCATGTTTTCAGGATTTCCTCAGTATTGCCCAGGTGAATTGCATCACCTGTACAATACAAGGGAAATCCTGACAACATGACCTGTTGGTGGGCCTTGAGGACCGGAGTTGGGGAACCCTTAACTAGACATTAATTAGCATATTTAGCAAAGAAAAATCTTACTAAAAAGTGTATGTGTGTTACAGTCTAGAGGCAGCTTATTCTGAATGAGCAGAATGCTGACAACATCCTTCCTGATCACTGAGAGAACTGTTTTCTCTGTTCTTGCCCCACACTGATCTATCTGATTGGTGCTGTACTGGAGAGAATGAAACTGGGACCTGCAGGGATACTGCACGTCCTGTGTAGCTGAAGGCCCTTTCACAGCATGTGATCAGTCACATTCTTGAAAGGAATTTCAAAATGTGGTAATGTATACAGGGGTTGTGTTGATGTATATGTGTTTGTGTATATATATATATATCTGTTTGTGTGAGTGTACATAGAGGAGCTGTATGTGTTGCTAATATGAGTTTTTTGTGTATGAGGAAAGCTGTGTGCGAGTGTTTAGCAAACAGTGTATGTATTTATTTCACTCATTTATATAGTGCCATTAATTCCACAGCGCTTTACAGACATTATTGGCACTGTCCCCGATGGGGCTCACAATCTAAATTCACTATCTGTATGTCTTTGGAATGTGGGAGCAACCCACGCAAACACGGGGAGAACATACAAACTCCTTACTCATTTATATAGCGCCATTAATTCCACAGCGCTTTACAGATATTATTGGCAATGTCCTCGATAGGGCTTACAATTTAAATTTCCTATCAGTATGTCTTTGGTATGTAGGAGGAAACCCACGCAAAAACGGGGAGAATATACAAAGTCCTTGCAGATGTTGTCCTTGGTGGGATTTGAACTAAGGACCCCATCGCTGAGGGACTAACCACTGAGGTACCGTGCCAATGTAAGTAGCACATATGTGAGTGTGCATGTTTCAAAGCCGTGTTTGTTTTTGCGTAGCTGTGTTTGTGTAAGTAGAAGAGCTGTATGTGAATGTGGGAAACCGTATATGTGTACGTGTGAGAGCTGAGTGTTATATAGGAAAGGTGTGTGTGTGTAAACATAGGAGAGCTGTGTGTTTCTATGTAGCTGAGCTGTGTGTGTGTTGGAGAGGTGTGTATTTAAGACAGCTGTGTGTAACTGAAATGTGTGTATGTATGTTGCAGACATGTGCGTATGCATAGCAGAGCTTAGTGTGCTTATACTGTGCATGCAGTAGTGATGTGATTACGCATGTGCTCCAGAAAATGCATATAAACTGCCTGCTGCAAAGGTACACATGTATAATATACATGCTGCAGAGAAATACTAACATTAGATCTCTATCCACTATATTCTTCCCTACAGCAGTAAAGTCAGAACACATGACACATGCACAAAAACTGAACGGGTCAATAAGACCCTGTTCACACCACCCAAGAACTAAGACACAGAAACAGAACACAGTATGACAAACGTGCATAAATACTCTGTTGTAAAATAGACGTAACTGTAAGTAGCAAGTGCTAGTAAAAGATGTTAGCAAAACCAGGGTATTTTGTTGATACTTTTTTTGCAAAAAAATGTACGCTAAGCAGTAAAGTTAGTGTTATCAAATCCCCTACAAATTTATACCTGTGGGAAATTTTAATTAGTTGCAAAAGTTTTTATCCTATATTTTTACTAAGTAAACCTGGGGGTGTGTTTAAAATTATCGTGTGTCTAATAGTTAGAAAACTGTAAAATTTTACATAAATTAATAGCAAAATGTTTACATAACACCTATCAAAAAAACAGCCACCTCCATATCCCCTCAAGCTGTCCTATCCATCACCAAGATAGGTGCGCTTTCTGCCATTTAGGTAGAAGCAATCTTCAAACAATTTGCTTCTAATTTAGATAAAGTAGCTGGAAGGTATATCATGGATACTCTACATGTGAGGTCAGCCTATTAAACACTAGTTGTAATATGTGTTTACGAAACTTCCATTTTCTCTATGCCTGACCTACACTACTTTGTTTTTTAGTAGGTATTAGTATAAAATGAGGTGGCCTTCACCATCCATCTCCAGAAATGGGCACCATCAATGGCATTTAACGGGTCCCAAGCACTTAATTACATCTCAATATGCCATATAAAGAGGCTGTCAGGCATATAAAGCTTACTGGAGTAATACTAAAATTATAGGCAAGGATGTGACATCTTATCAATGGTAAAGGCACCACAACAGAACCCAGGATGCTAAAACTCTAGGTTTTGACTCTGTGTAAACAATTGTACTTTTTAACTCCTGTATCAACTAGACCAGGGCTCCCCAACTCCGGTCCTCAAGGTCACCAACAGGTCATGTTTTCAGGATTTCCTCAGTATTGCCCAGGTGAATTGCATCACCTGTACAATACAAGGGAAATCCTGACAACATGACCTGTTGGTGGGCCTTGAGGACCGGAGTTGGGGAACCCTTAACTAGACATTAATTAGCATATTTAGCAAAGAAAAATCTTACTAAAAAGTGTATGTGTGTTACAGTCTAGAGGCAGCTTATTCTGAATGAGCAGAATGCTGACAACATCCTTCCTGATCACTGAGAGAACTGTTTTCTCTGTTCTTGCCCCACACTGATCTATCTGATTGGTGCTGTACTGGAGAGAATGAAACTGGGACCTGCAGGGATACTGCACGTCCTGTGTAGCTGAAGGCCCTTTCACAGCATGTGATCAGTCACATTCTTGAAAGGAATTTCAAAATGTCTTAATGTATACAGGGGTTGTGTTGATGTATATGTGTTTGTGTATATATATATATATATATATATATATTGTTTGTGTGAGTGTACATAGAGGAGCTGTATGTGTTGCTAATATGAGTTGTTTGTGTATGAGGAAAGCTGTGTGCGAGTGTTTAGCCAACAGTGTATGTATTTATTTTACTCATTTATATAGCGCCATTAAATCCACAGCGCTTTACAGACATTATTGGCACTGTCCCCGATGGGGCTCACAATCTAAATTCCCTATCAGTATGTCTTTGGAATGTGGGAGCAACCCACGCAAACACGGGGAGAACATACAAACTCCTTACTCATTTATATAGCGCCATTAATTCCACAGCGCTTTACAGACATTATTGGCACTGTCCCCGATGGGGCTCACAATCTAAATTCACTATCTGTATGTCTTCGGAATGTGGGAGCAACCCACGCAAACACGGGGAGAACATACAAACTCCTTACTCATTTATATAGCGCCATTAATTCCACAGCGCTTTACAGACATTATTGGCACTGTCCCCGATGGGGCTCACAATCTAAATTCACTATCTGTATGTCTTTGGAATGTGGGAGCAACCCACGCAAACACGGGGAGAACATACAAACTCCTTACTCATTTATATAGCGCCATTAATTCCACAGCGCTTTACAGACATTATTGGCACTGTCCTCGATAGGGCTTACAATTTAAATTTCCTATCAGTATGTCTTTGGTATGTAGGAGGAAACCCACGCAAATACGGGGAGAATATACAAACTCCTTGCAGATGTTGTCCTTGGTGGGATTTGAACTAAGGACCCCATCGCTGAGGGACTAACCACTGAGGTACCGTGCCAATGTAAGTAGCACATATGTGTGTGTGCATGTTTCAAAGCCGTGTTTGTTTTTGGGTAGCTGTGTTTGTGTAAGTAGAAGAGCTGTATGTGAATGTGGGAAAACCGTATATGTGTACGTGTGAGAGCTGAGTGTTATATAGGAAAGGTGTGTGTGTGTAAACATAGGAGAGCTGTGTGTTTCTATGTAGCTGAGCTGTGTGTGTGTTGGAGAGGTGTGTGTATGTAAGACAGCTGTGTGTAACTGAAATGTGTGTATGTATGTTGCAGACATGTGCGTATGCATAGCAAAGCTTAGTGTGCATATACTGTGCATGCAGTAGTGATGTGATTACGCATGTGCTCCAGAAAATGCATATAAACTGCCTGCTGCAAAGGTACACATGTATAATATACATGCTGCAGAGAAATACTAACATTAGATCTCTATCCACTATATTCTTCCCTACAGCAGTAAAGTCAGAACACATGACACATGCACAAAAACTGAACGAGTCAATAAGACCCTGTTCACACCACCCAAGAACTAAGACACAGAAACAGAACACAGTATGACAAACGTGCATGAATACTCTGTTGTAAAATATACGTAACTGTAAGTAGCAAGTGCTAGTAAAAGATGTTAGCAAAACCAGGGTATTTTGTTGATACGTTTTTTTGCAAAAAAAATGTACGCTAAGCAGTAAAGTTAGTGTTATCAAATCCCCTACAAATTTATACCTGTGGGAAATTTTAATTAGTTGCAAAAGTTTTTATCCTATATTTTTACTAAGTAAACCTGGGGGTGTGTTTAAAACTAACGTGTGTCTAATAGTTAGAAAACTTTGAAATTTTACATAAATTAATAGCAAAATGTTTACATTACACCCATCAAAAAAACAGCCACCTCCATATCTCCTCAAGCTGTCCTATCCATCACCAAGATAGGTGCGCTTTCTGCCATTTAGGTAGAAGTAATCTTCAAACAATTTGCTTCTAATTTAGATAAAGTAGCTGGAAGGTATATCATGGATACTCTACATGTGAGGTCAGCCTATTAAAAAACTAGTTGTAATATGTGTTTACAAAACTTCCATTTTCTCTATGCCTGACCTACACTACTTTGTTTTTTAGTAGGTATTAGTATAAAATGAGGTGGCCTTCACCATCCATCTCCAGAAATGGGCACCATCAATGGCATTTAACGGGTCCCAAGCACTTAATTGCATCTCAATATGCCATATAAAGAGGCTGTCAGGCATATAAAGCCTACTGGAGTAATACTAAAATTATAGGCAAGGATGTGACATCTTATCAATGGTAAAGGCACCACAACAGAACCCAGGATGCTAAAACTCTAGGTTTTGACTCTGTGTAAACAATTGTACTTTTTAACTACTGTATCAACTAGACCAGGGCTCCCCAACTCCGGTCCTCAAGGTCACCAACAAGTCATGTTTTCAGGATTCCCTCAGTATTGCCCAGGTGAATTGCATCACCTGTACAATACAAGGGAAATCCTGACAACATGACCTGTTGGTGGGCCTTGAGGACCGGAGTTGGGGAACCCTTAACTAGACAATAATTAGCATATTTAGCAAAGAAAAATCTTACTAAAAAGTGTATGTGTGTTACAGTCTAGAGGCAGCTTATTCTGAATGAGCAGAATGCTGACAACATCCTTCCTGATCACTGAGAGAACTCTTTTCTCTGTTCTTGTCCTACACTGATCTATCTGATTGGTGCTGTACTGGAGAGAATGAAACTGGGACCTGCAGGGATACTGCACGTCCTGTGTAGCTGAAGGCCCTTTCACAGCATGTGATCAGTCACATTCTTGAAAGGAATTTCAAAATGTGGTAATGTATACAGGGGTTGTGTTGATGTATATGTGTTTGTGTATATATATATATATATATATTGTTTATGTTAGTGTACATAGAGGAGCTGTATGTGTTGCTAATATGAGTTGTTTATGTATGAGGAAAGCTGTATGCGAGTGTTTAGCCAACAGTGTATGTATTTATTTTACTCATTTATATAGCGCCATTAAATCCACAGCGCTTTACAGACATTATTGGCACTGTCCCTGATGGGGCTCACAATCTAAATTCCCTATCAGTATGTCTTTGGAATGTGGGAGCAACCCACGCAAACACGGGGAGAACATACAAACTCCTTACTCATTTATATAGCGCCATTAATTCCACAGCGCTTTACAGACATTATTGGCACTGTCCCCGATGGGGCTCACAATCTAAATTCACTATCTGTATGTCTTCGGAATGTGGGAGCAACCCACGCAAACACGGGGAGAACATACAAACTCCTTACTCATTTATATAGCGCCATTAATTCCACAGCGCTTTACAGATATTATTGGCAATGTCCTCGATAGGGCTTACAATTTAAATTTCCTATCAGTATGTCTTTGGTATGTAGGAGGAAACCCACGCAAATACGGGGAGAATATACAAAGTCCTTGCAGATGTTGTCCTTGGTGGGATTTGAACTAAGGACCCCAACGCTGAGTGACTAACCACTGAGGTACCGTGCCAATGTAAGTAGCACATATGTGAGTGTGCATGTTTCAAAGCCGTGTTTGTTTTTGCGTAGCTGTGTTTGTGTAAGTAGAAGAGCTGTATGTGAATGTGGGAAAACCGTATATGTGTACGTGTGAGAGCTGAGTGTTATATAGGAAAGGTGTGTGTGTGTAAACATAGGAGAGCTGTGTGTTTCTATGTAGCTGAGCTGTGTGTGTGTTGGAGAGGTGTGTATGTAAGACAGCTGTGTGTAACTGAAATGTGTGTATGTTGCAGATATGTGCGTATGCATAGCAGAGCTTAGTGTGCATATACTGTGCATGCAGTAGTGATGTGATTACGCATGTGCTCCAGAAAATGCATATAAACTGCCTGCTGCAAAGGTACACATGTATAATATACATGCTGCAGAGAAATACTAACATTAGATCTCTATCCACTATATTCTTCCCTACAGCATTAAAGTCAGAACACATGACACATGCACAAAAACTGAACGGGTCAATAAGACCCTGTTCACATCACCCAAGAACTAAGACACAGAAACAGAACACAGTATGACAAACGTGCATAAATACTCTGTTGTAAAATAGACGTAACTGTAAGTAGCAAGTGCTAGTAAAAGATGTTAGCAAAACCAGGGTATTTTGTTGATACGTTTTTTTGCAAAAAAATGTACGCTAAGCAGTAAAGTTAGTGTTATCAAATCCCCTACAAATTTATACCTGTGGGAAATTTTAATTAGTTGCAAAAGTTTTTATCCTATATTTTTACTAAGTAAACCTGGGGGTGTGTTTAAAATTAACGTGTGTCTAATAGTTAGAAAACTTTGAAATTTTACATAAATTAATAGCAAAATGTTTACATAACACCTATCAAAAAAACAGCCACCTCCATATCCCCTCAAGCTGTCCTATCCATCACCAAGATAGGTGGGCTTTCTGCCATTTAGGTAGAAGCAATCTTCAAACAATTTGCTTCTAATTTAGATAAAGTAGCTGGAAGGTATATCATGGATACTCTACATGTGAGGTCAGCCTATTAAACACTAGTTGTAATATGTGTTTACAAAATTTCCATTTTCTCTATGCCTGACCTACACTTCTTTGTTTTTTAGTAGGTATTAGTATAAAATGAGGTGGCCTTCACCATCCATCTCCAGAAATGGGCACCATCAATGGCATTTAACGGGTCCCAAGCACTTAATTACATCTCAATATGCCATATAAAGAGGCTGTCAGGCATATAAAGCTTACTGGAGTAATACTAAAATTATAGGCAAGGATGTGACATCTTATCAATGGTAAAGGCACCACAACAGAACCCAGGATGCTAAAACTCTAGGTTTTGACTCTGTGTAAACAATTGTACTTTTTAACTCCTGTATCAACTAGACCAGGGCTCCCCAACTCCAGTCCTCAAGGTCACCAACAGGTCATGTTTTCAGGATTTCCTCAGTATTGCCCAGGTGAATTGCATCACCTGTACAATACAAGGGAAATCCTGACAACATGACCTGTTGGTGGGCCTTGAGGACCGGAGTTGGGGAACCCTTAACTAGACATTAATTAGCATATTTAGCAAAATCTTACTAAAAAGTGTATGTGTGTTACAGTCTAGAGGCAGCTTATTCTGAATGAGCAGAATGCTGACAACATCCTTCCTGATCACTGAGAGAACTGTTTTCTCTGTTCTTGCCCCACACTGATCTATCTGATTGGTGCTGTACTGGAGAGAATGAAACTGGGACCTGCAGGGATACTGCACGTCCTGTGTAGCTGAAGGCCCTTTCACAGCATGTGATCAGTCACATTCTTGAAAGGAATTTCAAAATGTGGTAATGTATACAGGGGTTGTGTTGATGTATATGTGTTTGTGTATATATATATATATCTGTTTGTGTGAGTGTACATAGAGGAGCTGTATGTGTTGCTAATATGAGTTTTTTGTGTATGAGGAAAGCTGTGTGCGAGTGTTTAGCAAACAGTGTATGTATTTATTTCACTCATTTATATAGTGCCATTAATTCCACAGCGCTTTACAGACATTATTGGCACTGTCCCCGATGGGGCTCACAATCTAAATTCACTATCTGTATGTCTTTGGAATGTGGGAGCAACCCACGCAAACACGGGGAGAACATACAAACTCCTTACTCATTTATATAGCGCCATTAATTCCACAGCGCTTTACAGATATTATTGGCAATGTCCTCGATAGGGCTTACAATTTAAATTTCCTATCAGTATGTCTTTGGTATGTAGGAGGAAACCCACGCAAAAACGGGGAGAATATACAAAGTCCTTGCAGATGTTGTCCTTGGTGGGATTTGAACTAAGGACCCCATCGCTGAGGGACTAACCACTGAGGTACCGTGCCAATGTAAGTAGCACATATGTGAGTGTGCATGTTTCAAAGCCGTGTTTGTTTTTGCGTAGCTGTGTTTGTGTAAGTAGAAGAGCTGTATGTGAATGTGGGAAACCGTATATGTGTACGTGTGAGAGCTGAGTGTTATATAGGAAAGGTGTGTGTGTGTAAACATAGGAGAGCTGTGTGTTTCTATGTAGCTGAGCTGTGGGTGTGTTGGAGAGGTGTGTATTTAAGACAGCTGTGTGTAACTGAAATGTGTGTATGTATGTTGCAGACATGTGCGTATGCATAGCAGAGCTTAGTGTGCTTATACTGTGCATGCAGTAGTGATGTGATTACGCATGTGCTCCAGAAAATGCATATAAACTGCCTGCTGCAAAGGTACACATGTATAATATACATGCTGCAGAGAAATACTAACATTAGATCTCTATCCACTATATTCTTCCCTACAGCAGTAAAGTCAGAACACATGACACATGCACAAAAACTGAACGGGTCAATAAGACCCTGTTCACACCACCCAAGAACTAAGACACAGAAACAGAACACAGTATGACAAACGTGCATAAATACTCTGTTGTAAAATAGACGTAACTGTAAGTAGCAAGTGCTAGTAAAAGATGTTAGCAAAACCAGGGTATTTTGTTGATACTTTTTTTTGCAAAAAAATGTACGCTAAGCAGTAAAGTTAGTGTTATCAAATCCCCTACAAATTTATACCTGTGGGAAATTTTAATTAGTTGCAAAAGTTTTTATCCTATATTTTTACTAAGTAAACCTGGGGGGGTGTTTAAAATTATCGTGTGTCTAATAGTTAGAAAACTGTAAAATTTTACATAAATTAATAGCAAAATGTTTACATAACACCTATCAAAAAAACAGCCACCTCCATATCCCCTCAAGCTGTCCTATCAATCACCAAGATAGGTGCGCTTTCTGCCATTTAGGTAGAAGCAATCTTCAAACAATTTGCTTCTAATTTAGATAAAGTAGCTGGAAGGTATATCATGGATACTCTACATGTGAGGTCAGCCTATTAAACACTAGTTGTAATATGTGTTTACGAAACTTCCATTTTCTCTATGCCTGACCTACACTACTTTGTTTTTTAGTAGGTATTAGTATAAAATGAGGTGGCCTTCACCATCCATCTCCAGAAATGGGCACCATCAATGGCATTTAACGGGTCCCAAGCACTTAATTACATCTCAATATGCCATATAAAGAGGCTGTCAGGCATATAAAGCTTACTGGAGTAATACTAAAATTATAGGCAAGGATGTGACATCTTATCAATGGTAAAGGCACCACAACAGAACCCAGGATGCTAAAACTCTAGGTTTTGACTCTGTGTAAACAATTGTACTTTTTAACTCCTGTATCAACTAGACCAGGGCTCCCCAACTCCGGTCCTCAAGGTCACCAACAGGTCATGTTTTCAGGATTTCCTCAGTATTGCCCAGGTGAATTGCATCACCTGTACAATACAAGGGAAATCCTGACAACATGACCTGTTGGTGGGCCTTGAGGACCGGAGTTGGGGAACCCTTAACTAGACATTAATTAGCATATTTAGCAAAGAAAAATCTTACTAAAAAGTGTATGTGTGTTACAGTCTAGAGGCAGCTTATTCTGAATGAGCAGAATGCTGACAACATCCTTCCTGATCACTGAGAGAACTGTTTTCTCTGTTCTTGCCCCACACTGATCTATCTGATTGGTGCTGTACTGGAGAGAATGAAACTGGGACCTGCAGGGATACTGCACGTCCTGTGTAGCTGAAGGCCCTTTCACAGCATGTGATCAGTCACATTTTTGAAAGGAATTTCAAAATGTGGTAATGTATACAGGGGTTGTGTTGATGTATATGTGTTTGTGTATATATATATATATATATATATATATATATATATTGTTTGTGTGAGTGTACATAGAGGAGCTGTATGTGTTGCTAATATGAGTTGTTTGTGTATGAGGAAAGCTGTGTGCGAGTGTTTAGCCAACAGTGTATGTATTTATTTTACTCATTTATATAGCGCCATTAAATCCACAGCGCTTTACAGACATTATTGGCACTGTCTCCGATGGGGCTCACAATCTAAATTCCCTATCAGTATGTCTTTGGAATGTGGGAGCAACCCACGCAAACACGGGGAGAACATACAAACTCCTTACTCATTTATATAGCGCCATTAATTCCACAGCGCTTTACAGACATTATTGGCACTGTCCCCGATGGGGCTCACAATCTAAATTCACTATCTGTTTGTCTTCGGAATGTGGGAGCAACCCACGCAAACACGGGGAGAACATACAAACTCCTTACTCATTTATATAGCGCCATTAATTCCACAGCGCTTTACAGATATTATTGGCAATGTCCTCGATAGGGCTTACAATTTAAATTTCCTATCAGTATGTCTTTGGTATGTAGGAGGAAACCCACGCAAATACGGGGAGAATATACAAAGTCCTTGCAGATGTTGTCCTTGGTGGGATTTGAACTAAGGACCCCATCGCTGAGGGACTAACCACTGAGGTACCGTGCCAATGTAAGTAGCACATATGTGAGTGTGCATGTTTCAAAGCCGTGTTTGTTTTTGCGTAGCTGTGTTTGTGTAAGTAGAAGAGCTGTATGTGAATGTGGGAAACCGTATATGTGTACGTGTGAGAGCTGAGTGTTATATAGGAAAGGTGTGTGTGTGTAAACATAGGAGAGCTGTGTGTTTCTATGTAGCTGAGCTGTGTGTGTGTTGGAGAGGTGTGTATGTAAGACAGCTGTGTGTAACTGAAATGTGTGTATGTATGTTGCAGACATGTGCGTATGCATAGCAGAGCTTAGTGTGCATATTCTGTGCATGCAGTAGTGATGTGATTACGCATGTGCTCCAGAAAATGCATATAAACTGCCTGCTGCAAAGATACACATGTATAATATACATGCTGCAGAGAAATACTAACATTAGATCTCTATCCACTATATTCTTCCCTACAGCAGTAAAGTCAGAACACATGACACATGCACAAAAACTGAACGGGTCAATAAGACCCTGTTCACACCACCCAAGAACTAAGACACAGAAACAGAACACAGTATGACAAACGTGCATAAATACTCTGTTGTAAAATAGACGTAACTGTAAGTAGCAAGTGCTAGTAAAAGATGTTAGCAAAACCAGGGTATTTTGTTGATACGTTTTTTTGCAAAAAAATGTACGCTAAGCAGTAAAGTTAGTGTTATCAAATCCCCTACAAATTTATACCTGTGGGAAATTTTAATTAGTTGCAAAAGTTTTTATCCTATATTTTTACTAAGTAAACCTGGGGGTGTGTTTAAAATTAACGTGTGTCTAATAGTTAGAAAACTTTGAAATTTTACATAAATTAATAGCAAAATGTTTACATAACACCTGTCAAAAAAACAGCCACCTCCATATCTCCTCAAGCTGTCCTATCCATCACCAAGATAGGTGCGCTTTCTGCCATTTAGGTAGAAGCAATCTTCAAACAATTTGCTTCTAATTTAGATAAAGTAGCTGGAAGGTATATCATGGATACTCTACATGTGAGGTCAGCCTATTAAACACTAGTTGTAATATGTGTTTACGAAACTTCCATTTTCTCTATGCCTGACCTACACTACTTTGTTTTTTAGTAGGTATTAGTGTAAAATGAGGTGGCCTTCACCATCCATCTCCAGAAATGGGCACCATCAATGGCATTTAACGGGTCCCAAGCACTTAATTACATCTCAATATGCCATATAAAGAGGCTGTCAGGCATATAAAGCTTACTGGAGTAATACTAAAATTATAGGCAAGGATGTGACATCCTATCAATGGTAAAGGCACCACAACAGAACCCAGGATGCTAAAACGCTAGGTTTTGACTCTGTGTAAACAATTGTACTTTTTAACTCCTGTATCAACTAGACCAGGGCTCCCCAACTCCAGTCCTCAAGGTCACCAACAGGTCATGTTTTCAGGATTTCCTCAGTATTGCCCAGGTGAATTGCATCACCTGTACAATACAAGGGAAATCCTGACAACATGACCTGTTGGTGGGCCTTGAGGACCGGAGTTGGGGAACCCTTAACTAGACATTAATTAGCATATTTAGCAAAGAAAAATCTTACTAAAAAGTGTATGTGTGTTACAGTCTAGAGGCAGCTTATTCTGAATGAGCAGAATGCTGACAACATCCTTCCTGATCACTGAGAGAACTGTTTTCTCTGTTCTTGCCCCACACTGATCTATCTGATTGGTGCTGTACTGGAGAGAATGAAACTGGGACCTGCAGGGATACTGCACGTCCTGTGTAGCTGAAGGCCCTTTCACAGCATGTGATCAGTCACATTCTTGAAAGGAATTTCAAAATGTGGTAATGTATACAGGGGTTGTGTTGATGTATATGTGTTTGTGTATATATATATATATATATATATATATATATATATCTGTTTGTGTGAGTGTACATAGAGGAGCTGTATGTGTTGCTAATATGAGTTTTTTGTGTATGAGGAAAGCTGTGTGCGAGTGTTTAGCAAACAGTGTATGTATTTATTTTACTCATTTATATAGCGCCATTAATTCCACAGCGCTTTACAGACATTATTGGCACTGTCCTCGATGGGGCTCACAATCTAAATTCCCTATCAGTATGTCTTTGGAATGTGGGAGCAACCCACGCAAACACGGGGAGAACATACAAACTCCTTACTCATTTATATAGCGCCATTAATTCCACAGCGCTTTACAGACATTATTGGCACTGTCCTCGATAGGGCTTACAATTTAAATTTCCTATCAGTATGTCTTTGGTATGTAGGAGGAAACCCACGCAAATACGGGGAGAATATACAAACTCCTTGCAGATGTTGTCCTTGGTGGGATTTGAACTAAGGACCCCATCGCTGAGGGACTAACCACTGAGGTACCGTGCCAATGTAAGTAGCACATATGTGTGTGTGCATGTTTCAAAGCCGTGTTTGTTTTTGGGTAGCTGTGTTTGTGTAAGTAGAAGAGCTGTATGTGAATGTGGGAAAACCGTATATGTGTACGTGTGAGAGCTGAGTGTTATATAGGAAAGGTGTGTGTGTGTAAACATAGGAGAGCTGTGTGTTTCTATGTAGCTGAGCTGTGTGTGTGTTGGAGAGGTGTGTGTATGTAAGACAGCTGTGTGTAACTGAAATGTGTGTATGTATGTTGCAGACATGTGCGTATGCATAGCAAAGCTTAGTGTGCATATACTGTGCATGCAGTAGTGATGTGATTACGCATGTGCTCCAGAAAATGCATATAAACTGCCTGCTGCAAAGGTACACATGTATAATATACATGCTGCAGAGAAATACTAACATTAGATCTCTATCCACTATATTCTTCCCTACAGCAGTAAAGTCAGAACACATGACACATGCACAAAAACTGAACGAGTCAATAAGACCCTGTTCACACCACCCAAGAACTAAGACACAGAAACAGAACACAGTATGACAAACGTGCATGAATACTCTCTTGTAAAATATACGTAACTGTAAGTAGCAAGTGCTAGTAAAAGATGTTAGCAAAACCAGGGTATTTTGTTGATACGTTTTTTTGCAAAAAAAATGTACGCTAAGCAGTAAAGTTAGTGTTATCAAATCCCCTACAAATTTATACCTGTGGGAAATTTTAATTAGTTGCAAAAGTTTTTATCCTATATTTTTACTAAGTAAACCTGGGGGTGTGTTTAAAACTAACGTGTGTCTAATAGTTAGAAAACTTTGAAATTTTACATAAATTAATAGCAAAATGTTTACATTACACCCATCAAAAAAACAGCCACCTCCATATCCCCTCAAGCTGTCCTATCCATCACCAAGATAGGTGCGCTTTCTGCCATTTAGGTAGAAGTAATCTTCAAACAATTTGCTTCTAATTTAGATAAAGTAGCTGGAAGGTATATCATGGATACTCTACATGTGAGGTCAGCCTATTAAAAAACTAGTTGTAATATGTGTTTACAAAACTTCCATTTTCTCTATGCCTGACCTACACTACTTTGTTTTTTAGTAGGTATTAGTATAAAATGAGGTGGCCTTCACCATCCATCTCCAGAAATGGGCACCATCAATGGCATTTAACGGGTCCCAAGCACTTAATTGCATCTCAATATGCCATATAAAGAGGCTGTCAGGCATATAAAGCCTACTGGAGTAATACTAAAATTATAGGCAAGGATGTGACATCTTATCAATGGTAAAGGCACCACAACAGAACCCAGGATGCTAAAACTCTAGGTTTTGACTCTGTGTAAACAATTGTACTTTTTAACTCCTGTATCAACTAGACCAGGGCTCCCCAACTCCGGTCCTCAAGGTCACCAACAAGTCATGTTTTCAGGATTTCCTCAGTATTGCCCAGGTGAATTGCATCACCTGTACAATACAAGGGAAATCCTGACAACATGACCTGTTGGTGGGCCTTGAGGACCGGAGTTGGGGAACCCTTAACTAGACAATAATTAGCATATTTAGCAAAGAAAAATCTTACTAAAAAGAGTATGTGTGTTACAGTCTAGAGGCAGCTTATTCTGAATGAGCAGAATGCTGACAACATCCTTCCTGATCACTGAGAGAACTCTTTTCTCTGTTCTTGTCCTACACTGATCTATCTGATTGGTGCTGTACTGGAGAGAATGAAACTGGGACCTGCAGGGATACTGCACGTCCTGTGTAGCTGAAGGCCCTTTCACAGCATGTGATCAGTCACATTCTTGAAAGGAATTTCAAAATGTGGTAATGTATACAGGGGTTGTGTTGATGTATATGTTATTGTGTATATATATATATATATATTGTTTGTGTGAGTGTACATAGAGGAGCTGTATGTGTTGCTAATATGAGTTGTTTGTGTATGAGGAAAGCTGTGTGCGAGTGTTTAGCCAACAGTGTATGTATTTATTTTACTCATTTATATAGCGCCATTAAATCCACAGCGCTTTACAGACATTATTGGCACTGTCTCCGATGGGGCTCAAAATCTAAATTCCCTATCAGTATGTCTTTGGAATGTGGGAGCAACCCACGCAAACACGGGGAGAACATACAAACTCCTTACTCATTTATATAGCGCCATTAATTCCACAGCGCTTTACAGACATTATTGGCACTGTCCCTGATGGGGCTCACAATCTAAATTCACTATCTGTATGTCTTCGGAATGTGGGAGCAACCCACGCAAACACGGGGAGAACATACAAAATCCTTACTCATTTATATAGCGCCATTAATTCCACAGCGCTTTACAGATATTATTGGCAATGTCCTCGATAGGGCTTACAATTTAAATTTCCTATCAGTATGTCTTTGGTATGTAGGAGGAAACCCACGCAAATACGGGGAGAATATACAAAGTCCTTGCAGATGTTGTCCTTGGTGGGATTTGAACTAAGGACCCCATCGCTGAGGGACTAACCACTGAGGTACCGTGCCAATGTAAGTAGCACATATGTGAGTGTGCATGTTTCAAAGCCGTGTTTGTTTTTGCGTAGCTGTGTTTGTGTAAGTAGAAGAGCTGTATGTGAATGTGGGAAAACCGTATATGTGTACGTGTGAGAGCTGAGTGTTATATAGGAAAGGTGTGTGTGTAAACATAGGAGAGCTGTGTGTTTCTATGTAGCTGAGCTGTGTGTGTGTTGGAGAGGTGTGTATGTAAGACAGCTGTGTGTAACTGAAATGTGTGTATGTATGATGCAGACATGTGCGTATGCATAGCAGAGCTTAGTGTGCATATACTGTGCATGCAGTAGTGATGTGATTACGCATGTGCTCCAGAAAATGCATATAAACTGCCTGCTGCAAAGGTACACATGTATAATATACATGCTGCAGAGAAATACTAACATTAGATCTCTCTCCACTATATTTTTCCCTACAGCAGTAAAGTCAGAACACATGACACATGCACAAAAACTGAACGGGTCAATAAGACCCTGTTCACACCACCCAAGAACTAAGACACAGAAACAGAACACAGTATGACAAACGTGCATAAATACTCTGTTGTAAAATAGACGTAACTGTAAGTAGCAAGTGCTAGTAAAAGATGTTAGCAAAACCAGGGTATTTTGTTGATACGTTTTTTTGCAAAAAAATGTACGCTAAGCAGTAAAGTTAGTGTTATCAAATCCCCTACAAATTTATACCTGTGGGAAATTTTAATTAGTTGCAAAAGTTTTTATCCTATATTTTTACTAAGTAAACCTGGGGGTGTGTTTAAAACTAACGTGTGTCTAATAGTTAGAAAACTTTGAAATTTTACATAAATTAATAGCAAAATGTTTACATTACACCCATCAAAAAAACAGCCACCTCCATATCCCCTCAAGCTGTCCTATCCATCACCAAGATAGGTGCGCTTTCTGCCATTTAGGTAGAAGTAATCTTCAAACAATTTGCTTCTAATTTAGATAAAGTAGCTGGAAGGTATATCATGGATACTCTACATGTGAGGTCAGCCTATTAAACACTAGTTGTAATGTGTGTTTACAAAACTTCCATTTTCTCTATGCCTGACCTACACTACTTTGTTTTTTAGTAGGTATTAGTGTAAAATGAGGTGGCCTTCACCATCCATCTCCAGAAATGGGCACCATCAATGGCATTTAACGGGTCCCAAGCACTTAATTACATCTCAATATGCCATATAAAGAGGCTGTCAGGCATATAAAGCTTACTGGAGTAATACTAAAATTATAGGCAAGGATGTGACATCTTATCAATGGTAAAGGCACCACAACAGAACCCAGGATGCTAAAACTCTAGGTTTTGACTCTGTGTAAACAATTGTACTTTTTAACTCCTGTATCAACTAGACGAGGGCTCCCCAACTCCGGTCCTCAAGGTCACCAAGTCATGTTTTCAGGATTTCCTCAGTATTGCCCAGGTGAATTGCATCACCTGTACAATACAAGGGAAATCCTGACAACATGACCTGTTGGTGGGCCTTGAGGACCGGAGTTGGGGAACCCTTAACTAGACAATAATTAGCATATTTAGCAAAGAAAAATCTTAATAAAAAGTGTATGTGTGTTACAGTCTAGAGGCAGCTTATTCTGAATGAGCAGAATGCTGACAACATCCTTCCTGATCACTGAGAGAACTCTTTTCTCTGTTCTTGTCGTACACTGATCTATCTGATTGGTGCTGTACTGGAGAGAATGAAACTGGGACCTGCAGGGATACTGCACGTCCTGTGTAGCTGAAGGCCCTTTCACAGCATGTGATCAGTCACATTCTTGAAAGGAATTTCAAAATGTGGTAATGTATACAGGGGTTGTGTTGATGTATATGTTTGTATATATATATATATATATATATATTGTTTGTGTGAGTGTACATAGAGGAGCTGTATGTGTTGCTAATATGAGTTGTTTGTGTATGAGGAAAGCTGTGTGCGAGTGTTTAGCCAACAGTGTATGTATTTATTTTACTCATTTATATAGCGCCATTAAATCCACAGCGCTTTACAGACATTATTGGCACTGTCCCCGATGGGGCTCACAATCTAAATTCCCTATCAGTATGTCTTTGGAATGTGGGAGCAACCCACGCAAACACGGGGAGAACATACAAACTCCTTACTCATTTATATAGCGCCATTAATTCCACAGCGCTTTACAGACATTATTGGCACTGTCCCCGATGGGGCTCACAATCTAAATTCACTATCTGTATGTCTTCGGAATGTGGGAGCAACCCACGCAAACACGGGGAGAACATACAAACTCCTTACTCATTTATATAGCGCCATTAATTCCACAGCGCTTTACAGATATTATTGGCAATGTCCTCGATAGGGCTTACAATTTAAATTTCCTATCAGTATGTCTTTGGTATGTAGGAGGAAACCCACGCAAATACGGGGAGAATATACAAAGTCCTTGCAGATGTTGTCCTTGGTGGGATTTGAACTAAGGACCCCATCGCTGAGGGACTAACCACTGAGGTACCGTGCCAATGTAAGTAGCACATATGTGAGTGTGCATGTTTCAAAGCCGTGTTTGTTTTTGCGTAGCTGTGTTTGTGTAAGTAGAAGAGCTGTATGTGAATGTGGGAAACCGTATATGTGTACGTGTGAGAGCTGAGTGTTATATAGGAAAGGTGTGTGTGTGTAAACATAGGAGAGCTGTGTGTTTCTATGTAGCTGAGCTGTGTGTGTGTTGGAGAGGTGTGTATGTAAGACAGCTGTGTGTAACTGAAATGTGTGTATGTATGTTGCAGACATGTGTGTATGCATAGCAAAGCTTAGTGTGCATATACTGTGCATGCAGTAGTGATGTGATTACGCATGTGCTCCAGAAAATGCATATAAACTGCCTGCTGCAAAGGTACACATGTATAATATACATGCTGCAGAGAAATACTAACATTAGATCTCTATCCACTATATTCTTCCCTACAGCAGTAAAGTCAGAACACATGACACATGCACAAAAACTGAACGGGTCAATAAGACCCTGTTCACACCACCCAAGAACTAAGACACAGGAACAGAACACAGTATGACAAACGTGCATAAATACTCTGTTGTAAAATAGACGTAACTGTAAGTAGCAAGTGCTAGTAAAAGATGTTAGCAAAACCAGGGTATTTTGTTGATACTTTTTTTGCAAAAAAATGTACGCTAAGCAGTAAAGTTAGTGTTATCAAATCCCCTACAAATTTATACCTGTGGGAAATTTTAATTAGTTGCAAAAGTTTTTATCCTATATTTTTACTAAGTAAACCTGGGGGTGTGTTTAAAATTAACGTGTGTCTAATAGTTAGAAAACTGTAAAATTTTACATAAATTAATAGCAAAATGTTTACATAACACCTATCAAAAAAACAGCCACCTCCATATCCCCTCAAGCTGTCCTATCCATCACCAAGATAGGTGCGCTTTCTGCCATTTAGGTAGAAGCAATCTTCAAACAATTTGCTTCTAATTTAGATAAAGTAGCTGGAAGGTATATCATGGATACTCTACATGTGAGGTCAGCCTATTAAACACTAGTTGTAATATGTGTTTACGAAACTTCCATTTTCTCTATGCCTGACCTACACTACTTTGTTTTTTAGTAGGTATTAGTATAAAATGAGGTGGCCTTCACCATCCATCTCCAGAAATGGGCACCATCAATGGCATTTAACGGGTCCCAAGCACTTAATTACATCTCAATATGCCATATAAAGAGGCTGTCAGGCATATAAAGCCTACTGGAGTAATACTAAAATTATAGGCAAGGATGTGACATCTTATCAATGGTAAAGGCACCACAACAGAACCCAGGATGCTAAAACTCTAGGTTTTGACTCTGTGTAAACAATTGTACTTTTTAACTCCTGTATCAACTAGACCAGGGCTCCCCAACTCCGGTCCTCAAGGTCACCAACAGGTCATGTTTTCAGGATTTCCTCAGTATTGCCCAGGTGAATTGCATCACCTGTACAATACAAGGGAAATCCTGACAACATGACCTGTTGGTGGGCCTTGAGGACCGGAGTTGGGGAACCCTTAACTAGACATTAATTAGCATATTTAGCAAAGAAAAATCTTACTAAAAAGTGTATGTGTGTTACAGTCTAGAGGCAGCTTATTCTGAATGAGCAGAATGCTGACAACATCCTTCCTGATCACTGAGAGAACTGTTTTCTCTGTTCTTGCCCCACACTGATCTATCTGATTGGTGCTGTACTGGAGAGAATGAAACTGGGACCTGCAGGGATACTGCACGTCCTGTGTAGCTGAAGGCCCTTTCACAGCATGTGATCAGTCACATTCTTGAAAGGAATTTCAAAATGTGGTAATGTATACAGGGGTTGTGTTGATGTATATGTGTTTGTGTATATATATATATATATATATCTGTTTGTGTGAGTGTACATAGAGGAGCTGTATGTGTTGCTAATATGAGTTTTTTGTGTATGAGGAAAGCTGTGTGCGAGTGTTTAGCAAACAGTGTATGTATTTATTTTACTCATTTATATAGCGCCATTAATTCCACAGCGCTTTACAGACATTATTGGCACTGTCCTCGATGGGGCTCACAATCTAAATTCCCTATCAGTATGTCTTTGGAATGTGGGAGCAACCCACGCAAACACGGGGAGAACATACAAACTCCTTACTCATTTATATAGCGCCATTAATTCCACAGCGCTTTACAGACATTATTGGCACTGTCCCCGATGGGGCTCACAATCTAAATTCACTATCTGTATGTCTTTGGAATGTGGGAGCAACCCACGCAAACACGGGGAGAACATACAAACTCCTTACTCATTTATATAGCGCCATTAATTCCACAGCGCTTTACAGACATTATTGGCACTGTCCTCGATAGGGCTTACAATTTAAATTTCCTATCAGTATGTCTTTGGTATGTAGGAGGAAACCCACGCAAATACGGGGAGAATATACAAACTCCTTGCAGATGTTGTCCTTGGTGGGATTTGAACTAAGGACCCCATCGCTGAGGGACTAACCACTGAGGTACCGTGCCAATGTAAGTAGCACATATGTGTGTGTGCATGTTTCAAAGCCGTGTTTGTTTTTGGGTAGCTGTGTTTGTGTAAGTAGAAGAGCTGTATGTGAATGTGGGAAAACCGTATATGTGTACGTGTGAGAGCTGAGTGTTATATAGGAAAGGTGTGTGTGTGTAAACATAGGAGAGCTGTGTGTTTCTATGTAGCTGAGCTGTGTGTGTGTTGGAGAGGTGTGTGTATGTAAGACAGCTGTGTGTAACTGAAATGTGTGTATGTATGTTGCAGACATGTGCGTATGCATAGCAAAGCTTAGTGTGCATATACTGTGCATGCAGTAGTGATGTGATTACGCATGTGCTCCAGAAAATGCATATAAACTGCCTGCTGCAAAGGTACACATGTATAATATACATGCTGCAGAGAAATACTAACATTAGATCTCTATCCACTATATTCTTCCCTACAGCAGTAAAGTCAGAACACATGACACATGCACAAAAACTGAACGAGTCAATAAGACCCTGTTCACACCACCCAAGAACTAAGACACAGAAACAGAACACAGTATGACAAACGTGCATGAATACTCTGTTGTAAAATATACGTAACTGTAAGTAGCAAGTGCTAGTAAAAGATGTTAGCAAAACCAGGGTATTTTGTTGATACGTTTTTTTGCAAAAAAAAGTACGCTAAGCAGTAAAGTTAGTGTTATCAAATCCCCTACAAATTTATACCTGTGGGAAATTTTAATTAGTTGCAAAAGTTTTTATCCTATATTTTTACTAAGTAAACCTGGGGGTGTGTTTAAAACTAACGTGTGTCTAATAGTTAGAAAACTTTGAAATTTTACATAAATTAATAGCAAAATGTTTACATTACACCCATCAAAAAAACAGCCACCTCCATATCCCCTCAAGCTGTCCTATCCATCACCAAGATAGGTGCGCTTTCTGCCATTTAGGTAGAAGCAATCTTCAAACAATTTGCTTCTAATTTAGATAAAGTAGCTGGAAGGTATATCATGGATACTCTACATGTGAGGTCAGCCTATTAAACACTAGTTGTAATATGTGTTTACGAAACTTCCATTTTCTCTATGCCTGACCTACACTACTTTGTTTTTTAGTAGGTATTAGTGTAAAATGAGGTGGCCTTCACCATCCATCTCCAGAAATGGGCACTATCAATGGCATTTAACGGGTCCCAAGCACTTAATTACATCTCAATATGCCATATAAAGAGGCTGTCAGGCATATAAAGCTTACTGGAGTAATACTAAAATTATAGGCAAGGATGTGACATCCTATCAATGGTAAAGGCACCACAACAGAACCCAGGATGCTAAAACTCTAGGTTTTGACTCTGTATAAACAATTGTACTTTTTAGCTCCTGTATCAACTAGACCAGGGCTCCCCAACTCCAGTCCTCAAGGTCACCAACAGGTCATGTTTTCAGGATTTCCTCAGTATTGCCCAGGTGAATTGCATCACCTGTACAATACAAGGGAAATCCTGACAACATGACCTGTTGGTGGGCCTTGAGGACCGGAGTTGGGGAACCCTTAACTAGACATTAATTAGCATATTTAGCAAAGAAAAATCTTACTAAAAAGTGTATGTGTGTTACAGTCTAGAGGCAGCTTATTCTGAATGAGCAGAATGCTGACAACATCCTTCCTGATCACTGAGAGAACTGTTTTCTCTGTTCTAGCCCCACACTGATCTATCTGATTGGTGCTGTACTGGAGAGAATGAAACTGGGACCTGCAGGGATACTGCACGTCCTGTGTAGCTGAAGGCCCTTTCACAGCATGTGATCAGTCACATTCTTGAAAGGAATTTCAAAATGTGGTAATGTATACAGGGGTTGTGTTGATGTATATGTGTTTGTGTATATATATATATATATATATATATATATATCTGTTTGTGTGAGTGTACATAGAGGAGCTGTATGTGTTGCTAATATGAGTTTTTTGTGTATGAGGAAAGCTGTGTGCGAGTGTTTAGCAAACACTGTATGTATTTATTTTACTCATTTATATAGCGCCATTAATTCCACAGCGCTTTACAGACATTATTGGCACTGTCCTCGATGGGGCTCACAATCTAAATTCCCTATCAGTATGTCTTTGGAATGTGGGAGCAACCCACGCAAACACGGGGAGAACATACAAACTCCTTACTCATTTATATAGCGCCATTAATTCCACAGCGCTTTACAGACATTATTGGCACTGTCCCACTGTCCCCGATGGGGCTCACAATCTAAATTCACTATCTGTATGTCTTTGGAATGTGGGAGCAACCCACGCAAACACGGGGAGAACATACAAACTCCTTACTCATTTATATAGCGCCATTAATTCCACAGCGCTTTACAGACATTATTGGCACTGTCCTCGATAGGGCTTACAATTTAAATTTCCTATCAGTATGTCTTTGGTATGTAGGAGGAAACCCACGCAAATACGGGGAGAATATACAAACTCCTTGCAGATGTTGTCCTTGGTGGGATTTGAACTAAGGACCCCATCGCTGAGGGACTAACCACTGAGGTACCGTGCCAATGTAAGTAGCACATATGTGTGTGTGCATGTTTCAAAGCCGTGTTTGTTTTTGGGTAGCTGTGTTTGTGTAAGTAGAAGAGCTGTATGTGAATGTGGGAAAACCGTATATGTGTACGTGTGAGAGCTGAGTGTTATATAGGAAAGGTGTGTGTGTGTAAACATAGGAGAGCTGTGTGTTTCTATGTAGCTGAGCTGTGTGTGTTGGAGAGGTGTGTGTATGTAAGACAGATGTGTGTAACTGAAATGTGTGTATGTATGTTGCAGACATGTGCGTATGCATAGCAAAGCTTAGTGTGCATATACTGTGCATGCAGTAGTGATGTGATTACGCATGTGCTCCAGAAAATGCATATAAACTGCCTGCTGCAAAGGTACACATGTATAATATACATGCTGCAGAGAAATACTAACATTAGATCTCTATCCACTATATTCTTCCCTACAGCAGTAAAGTCAGAACACATGACACATGCACAAAAACTGAACGGGTCAATAAGACCCTGTTCACACCACCCAAGAACTAAGACACAGAAACAGAACACAGTATGACAAACGTGCATAAATACTCTGTTGTAAAATAGACGTAACTGTAAGTAGCAAGTGCTAGTAAAAGATGTTAGCAAAACCAGGGTATTTTGTTGATACGTTTTTTTGCAAAAAAATGTACGCTAAGCAGTAAAGTTAGTGTTATCAATTCCCCTACAAATTTATACCTGTGGGAAATTTTAATTAGTTGCAAAAGTTTTTATCCTATATTTTTACTAAGTAAACCTGGGGGTGTGTTTAAAATTAACGTGTGTCTAATAGTTAGAAAACTTTGAAATTTTACATAAATTAATAGCAAAATGTTTACATAACACCTATCAAAAAAACAGCCACCTCCATATCCCCTCAAGCTGTCCTATCCATCACCAAGATAGGTGCGCTTTCTGCCATTTAGGTAGAAGCAATCTTCAAACAATTTGCTTCTAATTTAGATAAAGTAGCTGGAAGGTATATCATGGATACTCTACATGTGAGGTCAGCCTATTAAACACTAGTTGTAATATGTGTTTACAAAACTTCCATTTTCTCTATGCCTGACCTACACTACTTTGTTTTTTAGTAGGTATTAGTATAAAATGAGGTGGCCTTCACCATCCATCTCCAGAAATGGGCACCATCAATGGCATTTAACGGGTCCCAAGCACTTAATTACATCTCAATATGCCATATAAAGAGGCTGTCAGGCATATAAAGCTTACTGGAGTAATACTAAAATTATAGGCAAGGATGTGACATCTTATCAATGGTAAAGGCACCACAACAGAACCCAGGATGCTAAAACTCTAGGTTTTGACTCTGTGTAAACAATTGTACTTTTTAACTCCTGTATCAACTAGACCAGGGCTCCCCAACTCCAGTCCTCAAGGTCACCAACAGGTCATGTTTTCAGGATTTCCTCAGTATTGCCCAGGTGAATTGCATCACCTGTACAATACAAGGGAAATCCTGACAACATGACCTGTTGGTGGGCCTTGAGGACCGGAGTTGGGGAACCCTTAACTAGACATTAATTAGCATATTTAGCAAAGAAAAATCTTACTAAAAAGTGTATGTGTGTTACAGTCTAGAGGCAGCTTATTCTGAATGAGCAGAATGCTGACAACATCCTTCCTGATCACTGAGAGAACTGTTTTCTCTGTTCTTGCCCCACACTGATCTATCTGATTGGTGCTGTACTGGAGAGAATGAAACTGGGACCTGCAGGGATACTGCACGTCCTGTGTAGCTGAAGGCCCTTTCACAGCATGTGATCAGTCACATTCTTGAAAGGAATTTCAAAATGTGGTAATGTATACAGGGGTTGTGTTGATGTATATGTGTTTGTGTATATATATATATATATATATTGTTTGTGTGAGTGTACATAGAGGAGCTGTATGTGTTGCTAATATGAGTTGTTTGTGTATGAGGAAAGCTGTGTGCGAGTGTTTAGCAAACAGTGTATGTATTTATTTCACTCATTTATATAGCGCCATTAATTCCACAGCGCTTTACAGACATTATTGGCACTGTCCCCGATGGGGCTCACAATCTAAATTCCCTATCAGTATGTCTTTGGAATGTGGGAGCAACCCATGCAAACACGGGGAGAACATACAAACTCCTTACTCATTTATATAGCGCCATTAATTCCACAGCGCTTTACAGACATTATTGGCACTGTCCTCGATAGGGCTTACAATTTAAATTTCCTATCAGTATGTCTTTGGTATGTAGGAGGAAACCCACGCAAATACGGGGAGAATATACAAACTCCTTGCAGATGTTGTCCTTGGTGGGATTTGAACTAAGGACCCCATCGCTGAGGGACTAACCACTGAGGTACCGTGCCAATGTAAGTAGCACATATGTGTGTGTGCATGTTTCAAAGCCGTGTTTGTTTTTGGGTAGCTGTGTTTGTGTAAGTAGAAGAGCTGTATGTGAATGTGGGAAAACCGTATATGTGTACGTGTGAGAGCTGAGTGTTATATAGGAAAGGTGTGTGTGTGTAAACATAGGAGAGCTGTGTGTTTCTATGTAGCTGAGCTGTGTGTGTGTTGGAGAGGTGTGTGTATGTAAGACAGCTGTGTGTAACTGAAATGTGTGTATGTATGTTGCAGACATGTGCGTATGCATAGCAAAGCTTAGTGTGCATATACTGTGCATGCAGTAGTGATGTGATTACGCATGTGCTCCAGAAAATGCATATAAACTGCCTGCTGCAAAGGTACACATGTATAATATACATGCTGCAGAGAAATACTAACATTAGATCTCTATCCACTATATTCTTCCCTACAGCAGTAAAGTCAGAACACATGACACATGCACAAAAACTGAACGAGTCAATAAGACCCTGTTCACACCACCCAAGAACTAAGACACAGAAACAGAACACAGTATGACAAACGTGCATGAATACTCTGTTGTAAAATATACGTAACTGTAAGTAGCAAGTGCTAGTAAAAGATGTTAGCAAAACCAGGGTATTTTGTTGATACGTTTTTTTGCAAAAAAAATGTACGCTAAGCAGTAAAGTTAGTGTTATCAAATCCCCTACAAATTTATACCTGTGGGAAATTTTAATTAGTTGCAAAAGTTTTTATCCTATATTTTTACTAAGTAAACCTGGGGGTGTGTTTAAAACTAACGTGTGTCTAATAGTTAGAAAACTTTGAAATTTTACATAAATTAATAGCAAAATGTTTACATTACACCCATCAAAAAAACAGCCACCTCCATATCCCCTCAAGCTGTCCTATCCATCACCAAGATAGGTGCGCTTTCTGCCATTTAGGTAGAAGTAATCTTCAAACAATTTGCTTCTAATTTAGATAAAGTAGCTGGAAGGTATATCATGGATACTCTACATGTGAGGTCAGCCTATTAAAAAACTAGTTGTAATATGTGTTTACAAAACTTCCATTTTCTCTATGCCTGACCTACACTACTTTGTTTTTTAGTAGGTATTAGTATAAAATGAGGTGGCCTTCACCATCCATCTCCAGAAATGGGCACCATCAATGGCATTTAACGGGTCCCAAGCACTTAATTGCATCTCAATATGCCATATAAAGAGGCTGTCAGGCATATAAAGCCTACTGGAGTAATACTAAAATTATAGGCAAGGATGTGACATCTTATCAATGGTAAAGGCACCACAACAGAACCCAGGATGCTAAAACTCTAGGTTTTGACTCTGTGTAAACAATTGTACTTTTTAACTCCTGTATCAACTAGACCAGGGCTCCCCAACTCCGGTCCTCAAGGTCACCAACAAGTCATGTTTTCAGGATTCCCTCAGTATTGCCCAGGTGAATTGCATCACCTGTACAATACAAGGGAAATCCTGACAACATGACCTGTTGGTGGGCCTTGAGGACCGGAGTTGGGGAACCCTTAACTAGACAATAATTAGCATATTTAGCAAAGAAAAATCTTACTAAAAAGTGTATGTGTGTTACAGTCTAGAGGCAGCTTATTCTGAATGAGCAGAATGCTGACAACATCCTTCCTGATCACTGAGAGAACTCTTTTCTCTGTTCTTGTCCTACACTGATCTATCTGATTGGTGCTGTACTGGAGAGAATGAAACTGGGACCTGCAGGGATACTGCACGTCCTGTGTAGCTGAAGGCCCTTTCACAGCATGTGATCAGTCACATTCTTGAAAGGAATTTCAAAATGTGGTAATGTATACAGGGGTTGTGTTGATGTATATGTGTTTGTGTATATATATATATATATATTGTTTATGTGAGTGTACATAGAGGAGCTGTATGTGTTGCTAATATGAGTTGTTTATGTATGAGGAAAGCTGTATGCGAGTGTTTAGCCAACAGTGTATGTATTTATTTTACTCATTTATATAGCGCCATTAAATCCACAGCGCTTTACAGACATTATTGGCACTGTCCCCGATGGGGCTCACAATCTAAATTCCCTATCAGTATGTCTTTGGAATGTGGGAGCAACCCACGCAAACACGGGGAGAACATACAAACTCCTTACTCATTTATATAGCGCCATTAATTCCACAGCGCTTTACAGACATTATTGGCACTGTCCCCGATGGGGCTCACAATCTAAATTCACTATCTGTATGTCTTCGGAATGTGGGAGCAACCCACGCAAACACGGGGAGAACATACAAACTCCTTACTCATTTATATAGCGCCATTAATTCCACAGCGCTTTACAGATATTATTGGCAATGTCCTCGATAGGGCTTACAATTTAAATTTCCTATCAGTATGTCTTTGGTATGTAGGAGGAAACCCACGCAAATACGGGGAGAATATACAAAGTCCTTGCAGATGTTGTCCTTGGTGGGATTTGAACTAAGGACCCCAACGCTGAGTGACTAACCACTGAGGTACCGTGCCAATGTAAGTAGCACATATGTGAGTGTGCATGTTTCAAAGCCGTGTTTGTTTTTGCGTAGCTGTGTTTGTGTAAGTAGAAGAGCTGTATGTGAATGTGGGAAAACCGTATATGTGTACGTGTGAGAGCTGAGTGTTATATAGGAAAGGTGTGTGTGTGTAAACATAGGAGAGCTGTGTGTTTCTATGTAGCTGAGCTGTGTGTGTGTTGGAGAGGTGTGTATGTAAGACAGCTGTGTGTAACTGAAATGTGTGTATGTTGCAGATATTTGCGTATGCATAGCAGAGCTTAGTGTGCATATACTGTGCATGCAGTAGTGATGTGATTACGCATGTGCTCCAGAAAATGCATATAAACTGCCTGCTGCAAAGATACACATGTATAATATACATGCTGCAGAGAAATACTAACATTAGATCTCTATCCACTATATTCTTCCCTACAGCAGTAAAGTCAGAACACATGACACATGCACAAAAACTGAACGGGTCAATAAGACCCTGTTCACATCACCCAAGAACTAAGACACAGAAACAGAACACAGTATGACAAACGTGCATAAATACTCTGTTGTAAAATAGACGTAACTGTAAGTAGCAAGTGCTAGTAAAAGATGTTAGCAAAACCAGGGTATTTTGTTGATACGTTTTTTTGCAAAAAAATGTACGCTAAGCAGTAAAGTTAGTGTTATCAAATCCCCTACAAATTTATACCTGTGGGAAATTTTAATTAGTTGCAAAAGTTTTTATCCTATATTTTTACTAAGTAAACCTGGGGGTGTGTTTAAAATTAACGTGTGTCTAATAGTTAGAAAACTTTGAAATTTTACATAAATTAATAGCAAAATGTTTACATAACACCTATCAAAAAAACAGCCACCTCCATATCCCCTCAAGCTGTCCTATCCATCACCAAGATAGGTGCGCTTTCTGCCATTTAGGTAGAAGCAATCTTCAAACAATTTGCTTCTAATTTAGATAAAGTAGCTGGAAGGTATATCATGGATACTCTACATGTGAGGTCAGCCTATTAAACACTAGTTGTAATATGTGTTTACAAAATTTCCATTTTCTCTATGCCTGACCTACACTTCTTTGTTTTTTAGTAGGTATTAGTATAAAATGAGGTGGCCTTCACCATCCATCTCCAGAAATGGGCACCATCAATGGCATTTAACGGGTCCCAAGCACTTAATTACATCTCAATATGCCATATAAAGAGGCTGTCAGGCATATAAAGCTTACTGGAGTAATACTAAAATTATAGGCAAGGATGTGACATCTTATCAATGGTAAAGGCACCACAACAGAACCCAGGATGCTAAAACTCTAGGTTTTGACTCTGTGTAAACAATTGTACTTTTTAACTCCTGTATCAACTAGACCAGGGCTCCCCAACTCCAGTCCTCAAGGTCACCAACAGGTCATGTTTTCAGGATTTCCTCAGTATTGCCCAGGTGAATTGCATCACCTGTACAATACAAGGGAAATCCTGACAACATGACCTGTTGGTGGGCCTTGAGGACCGGAGTTGGGGAACCCTTAACTAGACATTAATTAGCATATTTAGCAAAGAAAAATCTTACTAAAAAGTGTATGTGTGTTACAGTCTAGAGGCAGCTTATTCTGAATGAGCAGAATGCTGACAACATCCTTCCTGATCACTGAGAGAACTGTTTTCTCTGTTCTTGCCCCACACTGATCTATCTGATTGGTGCTGTACTGGAGAGAATGAAACTGGGACCTGCAGGGATACTGCACGTCCTGTGTAGCTGAAGGCCCTTTCACAGCATGTGATCAGTCACATTCTTGAAAGGAATTTCAAAATGTGGTAATGTATACAGGGGTTGTGTTGATGTATATGTGTTTGTGTATATATATATATATCTGTTTGTGTGAGTGTACATAGAGGAGCTGTATGTGTTGCTAATATGAGTTTTTTGTGTATGAGGAAAGCTGTGTGCGAGTGTTTAGCAAACAGTGTATGTATTTATTTCACTCATTTATATAGTGCCATTAATTCCACAGCGCTTTACAGACATTATTGGCACTGTCCCCGATGGGGCTCACAATCTAAATTCACTATCTGTATGTCTTTGGAATGTGGGAGAAACCCACGCAAACACGGGGAGAACATACAAACTCCTTACTCATTTATATAGCGCCATTAATTCCACAGCGCTTTACAGATATTATTGGCAATGTCCTCGATAGGGCTTACAATTTAAATTTCCTATCAGTATGTCTTTGGTATGTAGGAGGAAACCCACGCAAAAACGGGGAGAATATACAAAGTCCTTGCAGATGTTGTCCTTGGTGGGATTTGAACTAAGGACCCCATCGCTGAGGGACTAACCACTGAGGTACCGTGCCAATGTAAGTAGCACATATGTGAGTGTGCATGTTTCAAAGCCGTGTTTGTTTTTGCGTAGCTGTGTTTGTGTAAGTAGAAGAGCTGTATGTGAATGTGGGAAACCGTATATGTGTACGTGTGAGAGCTGAGTGTTATATAGGAAAGGTGTGTGTGTGTAAACATAGGAGAGCTGTGTGTTTCTATGTAGCTGAGCTGTGTGTGTGTTGGAGAGGTGTGTATTTAAGACAGCTGTGTGTAACTGAAATGTGTGTATGTATGTTGCAGACATGTGCGTATGCATAGCAGAGCTTAGTGTGCTTATACTGTGCATGCAGTAGTGATGTGATTACGCATGTGCTCCAGAAAATGCATATAAACTGCCTGCTGCAAAGGTACACATGTATAATATACATGCTGCAGAGAAATACTAACATTAGATCTCTATCCACTATATTCTTCCCTACAGCAGTAAAGTCAGAACACATGACACATGCACAAAAACTGAACGGGTCAATAAGACCCTGTTCACACCACCCAAGAACTAAGACACAGAAACAGAACACAGTATGACAAACGTGCATAAATACTCTGTTGTAAAATAGACGTAACTGTAAGTAGCAAGTGCTAGTAAAAGATGTTAGCAAAACCAGGGTATTTTGTTGATACTTTTTTTGCAAAAAAATGTACGCTAAGCAGTAAAGTTAGTGTTATCAAATCCCCTACAAATTTATACCTGTGGGAAATTTTAATTAGTTGCAAAAGTTTTTATCCTATATTTTTACTAAGTAAACCTGGGGGTGTGTTTAAAATTATCGTGTGTCTAATAGTCAGAAAACTGTAAAATTTTACATAAATTAATAGCAAAATGTTTACATAACACCTATCAAAAAAACAGCCACCTCCATATCCCCTCAAGCTGTCCTATCCATCACCAAGATAGGTGCGCTTTCTGCCATTTAGGTAGAAGCAATCTTCAAACAATTTGCTTCTAATTTAGATAAAGTAGCTGGAAGGTATATCATGGATACTCTACATGTGAGGTCAGCCTATTAAACACTAGTTGTAATATGTGTTTACGAAACTTCCATTTTCTCTATGCCTGACCTACACTACTTTGTTTTTTAGTAGGTATTAGTATAAAATGAGGTGGCCTTCACCATCCATCTCCAGAAATGGGCACCATCAATGGCATTTAACGGGTCCCAAGCACTTAATTACATCTCAATATGCCATATAAAGAGGCTGTCAGGCATATAAAGCTTACTGGAGTAATACTAAAATTATAGGCAAGGATGTGACATCTTATCAATGGTAAAGGCACCACAACAGAACCCAGGATGCTAAAACTCTAGGTTTTGACTCTGTGTAAACAATTGTACTTTTTAACTCCTGTATCAACTAGACCAGGGCTCCCCAACTCCGGTCCTCAAGGTCACCAACAGGTCATGTTTTCAGGATTTCCTCAGTATTGCCCAGGTGAATTGCATCACCTGTACAATACAAGGGAAATCCTGACAACATGACCTGTTGGTGGGCCTTGAGGACCGGAGTTGGGGAACCCTTAACTAGACATTAATTAGCATATTTAGCAAAGAAAAATCTTACTAAAAAGTGTATGTGTGTTACAGTCTAGAGGCAGCTTATTCTGAATGAGCAGAATGCTGACAACATCCTTCCTGATCACTGAGAGAACTGTTTTCTCTGTTCTTGCCCCACACTGATCTATCTGATTGGTGCTGTACTGGAGAGAATGAAACTGGGACCTGCAGGGATACTGCACGTCCTGTGTAGCTGAAGGCCCTTTCACAGCATGTGATCAGTCACATTCTTGAAAGGAATTTCAAAATGTGGTAATGTATACAGGGGTTGTGTTGATGTATATGTGTTTGTGTATATATATATATTGTTTGTGTGAGTGTACATAGAGGAGCTGTATGTGTTGCTAATATGAGTTGTTTGTGTATGAGGAAAGCTGTGTGCGAGTGTTTAGCCAACAGTGCATGTATTTATTTTACTCATTTATATAGCGCCATTAAATCCACAGCGCTTTACAGACATTATTGGCACTGTCCCCGATGGGGCTCACAATCTAAATTCCCTATCAGTATGTCTTTGGAATGTGGGAGCAACCCACGCAAACACGGGGAGAACATACAAACTCCTTACTCATTTATATAGCGCCATTAATTCCACAGCGCTTTACAGACATTATTGGCACTGTCCCCGATGGGGCTCACAATCTAAATTCACTATCTGTATGTCTTCGGAATGTGGGAGCAACCCACGCAAACACGGGGAGAACATACAAACTCCTTACTCATTTATATAGCGCCATTAATTCCACAGCGCTTTACAGACATTATTGGCACTGTCCCCGATGGGGCTCACAATCTAAATTCACTATCTGTATGTCTTTGGAATGTGGGAGCAACCCACGCAAACACGGGGAGAACATACAAACTCCTTACTCATTTATATAGCGCCATTAATTCCACAGCGCTTTACAGACATTATTGGCACTGTCCTCGATAGGGCTTACAATTTAAATTTCCTATCAGTATGTCTTTGGTATGTAGGAGGAAACCCACGCAAATACGGGGAGAATATACAAACTCCTTGCAGATGTTGTCCTTGGTGGGATTTGAA